>NW_019396328.1:138638-155243 GCF_000591075.1 Eurytemora carolleeae | reverse complement strand
GTTTCAATACTTCAAGTTTTAAATAGTTTCAATACTTCAAGTTTTAAATAGTTTCAATACTTCTAGTTTTAAATAGTTTCAATACTTCTAGTTTTAAATAGTTTCAATACTTCAAGTTTTAAATTGTTTCAATACTTCTAGTTTTAAATAGTTTCAATATTTCAAGTTTTAAATAGTTTCAATACTTCAAGTTTTAAATAGTTTCAATACTTCAAGTTTCAACTCCTCTTTTCTCTCCCCAAGAACTTAACAGAAGGAATTGGCTTGTATTAGAGTTTCTTGTAGATGGGGGGGGGGGACTAATTTTTTAATTATATGACCCAAAAAAAACGAATTGTTAAATTTCTAGTAAGTTTGTCAGATTGTCACAGATTTCAAACATGTTTTAAAAACAGTTCAATAGAAAATTAGAAATAGAGGCGCGGAGTTAGCGGAATTTGTCATAGTTAATAACTTAAATATATAGATATATGCAACCTGCAGACCTATTAAGATTATATGCCTATATACATGCAGGCTTAAGGTTTAAAGGGTATCATGACCTTGCTTCATGAAAATTAATTCCAGTCTGCTAGTTCAGAACTTTATATACTGTCTCACTATACATACATACATACAGGGTGCCCTATAAACATGGGAATTCAATTTGTGACATTAAAATCGTCTCTGATATTAGAAAGTAAAAATCGTTATTACTTCTGAGCTTTCCAAAAATTTGAAATAAAAAATAAACCTGATTTTTTTACATTTTAGTCAATTTTTAAGATGAAAAACAGATGTTAACTAACTTCAATGTTTATTGCGACGCCCTTTATTAAGATATCAAACCATTCACAATATTAAGCAATTCATTAGATTAAAAATTTGTCACACTGTATAATATATATACACTGTATAATATATATAAACTTTATATGCGTGTAATTATTTCGTTAAAATTTCTCCTTTCAAACGTTCATTGTCAATGTAAGATTTTTCTCATGCCATCCAAAACTATTATTATAAATACTTATTTTTAAACCTTTGCACAGAAAATTTTCAATCACGAACCTAGGATGTGATTATTTTTATTTGTATCCATCAATTTTAAAAATTCAGCGGTTAGAGGATTACAGATTGCTGTTATTTTTTTAATTTTAACCCTGAAAATTTTCCGTCATATAATAGAACATTATAATAGAACATTTACGTAAATTTCATGTTTTTTATTTCTTTATCTTCTTCCCTTTGCATTGAATGAATTTGATGAATATATATTTACTATTATAAAGAGGATTTGATTATTGACGCGCTGTACGCAATAGTTCACATAACGTTTACGCAGATTGCGTAATCTTGGCAGGTGAATTTCCCTCCCCCCCTTCACCATTCCTTCCTTCACCCACTATATCAAGGAATACANACTTAAAACCCTCCTTCCACTCTTTTTGTTTATTATATCATTTTGCTCTATAATCACATGCAGAGCGCCCCCCCCCCCTTTTGACACTCCTTACGGTTAAATTGTTTTGAAATCTAAGCTATAGTTCATATAATGTTTCAATATTTTTGTTAATTATGTAATTATTATCTAGTATTTTAAGAAAACAAAATCACTACTTTAGGAATAAATTTTTCTCGAGCTGTAGGTTCCTTAGGTGTGCTGGTGGCCTCGGGCTGGACCTCGACAACCTCTTGAATAGTTTCGAGGTCAGAGTTTAGGTCTGGGAGGTCAGGGAGGTTGTTATTATCATCCCTACCCCGGGCACAGAACGGTAGGGAGGCTAGAGCTCCCATCCCTGCTCTTTAGTTAATACTGAATACTAGCGTGCGTGCACGCTTTCCTAGCGCCGGAGGTTGGCGCCGGGGCCTACATTCATGCGCCCGGATAAATAGATAGATAGATAGATCCTGTGGGTGGCGCCGGCGCCCATGAAGAAAACAGGTTTAGAAACATTTCACAAATTTTTAAAAAGAAGACTGAAAAATGTACAGATGACAACATCATCCAGGACTCCACACTGCACAGGGTTATAGAGAATCTTCCTCAAAGTCTGGAAAAGTCCAAAACTAATAAAATGTTGAAAATATTCAAATTTAAATGTATTTTGCATTAGCTACAGATATTATATTACATATCAAACTTTCTTTTAGTTCAGTAATTAAAGAGACTGTAAACGTAATTAAAGTGAGACCCTCCATGGACAGAGGGGCAGATCCTCTTCACCACTACTTTGTTTTAGAAACAATCTAGGTTCCCGGTGCATCTTCTTTGTATCTACTATCTATCTATCTATCCATTGATATAAAATGTTCCTGACTCCTGGATATAAAACGATCTAGGTTCCTGGTGTATCTTCCTTGTATCTACTATCTATCTATCTATTGATTAAATGTCCCTGACTCCTGGATATAAAACTATCTAGGTTCCTGGTGTATCTTCCTTGTATCGACTATCTATCTATCTACTATCTTTCTACATACTATCTATTTATCTACTATCTATCTATCTACTATCTATCTATCTATCTATCCATCTATCTATCTATCTATCTATCTATCTATCTATCTATCTATCTATCTATCTATCTATCCTTCTATCCATTGATATAAAATGTCCCTGACTCCTGGATATAAAACGATCTAGGTTCCGTTTTCAATAAATCATCCGGTGTTATCAACTTCTTAGATTATCATTCCAGTAACATCATTTTCAATTTCATCGATCAATGTAAAATGCATAGCGAACTAAAAGTTTAAACCATGTTGATTAATTTTAAAAAGATTTAAACGTAATTATTCAATTCACGATTCACATACCTTTATATATATATATATACTAGAAATTCAAGGCGCTTCGCGCCCTTCTTTCTAGCCTTAGAGGGCGCTTATATATACACATAGGTACCTATAAAATCCATTTAAAATCTAATTTCCATATTTTTTGCTTTAAATCGAAAGGATTTGCCGTGCAAGTTTAAAACTCTCTAAATAAGTAAGCTTACTCAGCTTAGAATTTTAAAACCTAATAAGAAAATATTTCCATGTTCTATTGAGTTCCTCAATAAAAATTTGAGGCAAATCGGTCAAAGGGTTCATGAGTTATGATCGGAAATACAACCAAATACAAAGATTGCTACTATATACATGAGATGGTCAAATATATAAATTGAATTGAAATTTTGTTCTTTCAGCAGTCGCGCTTTTCTCTGAATTTTCAATGATAATCTGGATTTTCTCAATTACTCTTCTGAAAATTTTGCATTGTTGGAATAAATATCGTAAAAAATGTGCAACTAGACAAATCATGGCATGACAAATAAAATTAAACCATCTTTAACTTTTAATTCAAACTGTCCCTGAAAATTATATACTGGCAAAACGTCTTGAGTATAAGACGAGCACGGAGCGTTAAAAATCCTTGTATTTGAATATATGATGATGATGATGTTAAAATGTGTCATGCATCGGGAAATATGATGTCCTCAGTACTTTACCTTGGGGTGCTCCACTGCAAATACAAATTGCTTAAAGGGACTGTTAAGGCCCAAAAATTTTAGAAGTTGACATAGTTGTATATCAATTTATCAATTTCTCGAGACAGATACATCAGATAGAACTATTATTGGTCGTGATCAACTCCTACAATTTTTAGCCTATACCCCCCTTTTATTTTACCTTTACAGTCCATTTAAATCGGCATTCAATATATAGTTAGTAGTTACTGCTATTTATTGTGATTGAGTTGAAGTTTAAGGGATCAATTTTTTATTGAAGAAGTGAGTACAAAATTATTATTCAATATAAGTTAGTAGTTACTGCTATTTATTGTGATTGAGTTGAAATTTAAGGGATCAATTTTTTATTGAAGAAGTGAGTACAACATTATTATTCATGATCAATCACAAAGATATCCTTTAATGAATTGTCTCTTGATGAATACTGATTTAACAGATAAAGTTCTTTTTTAAACATTTTTCAAAAAATTGATTAGTTTGCTAGGAGGGAGCAGGAACCAGGGAAGTAGGAGGGGGGGGGCGGATTTAGTTTAGTTTGCTAAGAGGGAGCAGGGAGGGGGAGGTGGGGATTTGGTTAGTTTGCTAGGAGGGAGCAGGGAGGGGGAGGTGGGGATTTGGTTAGTTTGCTAGGAGGGAGCCCAGGGAGGGAGTACTGAAGGGCATTGTTTTAAGGCCCGTTTCTAAACATTCAAAGTTTTTAGGCTTTTTGAAGGCTTCACAAGGATCTGAGATGCATATCCTATTAGATAAGTTTGCTCTTATTACACAGAGCAAAATATTTGCTCTGATAAAAGATATTTACCAACGCGATTTTTCAAAACGGAAAACGATTTTCTAATCGTTGTGAAAAATCGCTTCGGTTAATATTCTTAATCAGAATAAAAATTCAGCTGTGTGCAATAAAGGCACAGTTGTCCAACATGCAATTTTGAAATAGAATGTGCATCTCAGATTATTGTGAAGTCGTCAAAAAGCCTATCATGCAGTGAAAGGTTGCCAGACACATTCAGGCAGCTAGGCCTGTATGTATAAGGTATATATATATATATTTGAAGTAGTTATCTCTGTTTGTCTGTCCGAGCTAAACTCATAAACCCCTGGACCGATTTGCCTTAAATTTTGATTGGGAAACTCGGTGGAACCATGGGATTGTACTTGTACTAGTTTAAACATTCTATAATAAACTTTTAGAGCGAAAGTTTAGATTCCAAGGAAACCGCATTTTAAACCGTTAATCGTACCTCCCTTTTAATTATAAATTAAAGCACTAGAAACCTTCAAGAAAGGGTTGAATAAAAATCTAAAAGTTAAATATTTATTTTCAATGGTAAGAAGACATATTATAATTCAATCTGAACACTTCCAGATAAAAACTGCTGTAGTCCCAGCAAACAAAAGTGTCATCTGCGACTCTAAATCGTAGGTACAATCAACCTGTAAACAAAATATAGTAGATCGGTACAATCAAACTGTAAACAAAATAAAGTAGATCGGTACAATCAACCTGTAAACAAAATATAGTAGATTGTAGGTACAATCAACCTGTAAACAAAATACTGTAGATCGTAGGTAAAGTCAAGCTGTAAACAAAATATAGTTGATCGTAGGTACAATCAACCTGTAAACAAAATACAATAGATTGTAGGTACAATCAACCTGTAAACAAAATATAGTAGATCATAGATACAATCAACCTGTAAACAAAATACAGTAGATCGGTACAATCAACCTGTAATAAAATATAGAAGATCGTGGGTACAACAAACCTTTTAACAAAATTCAGTAGATCGGTACAATCACCCTGTAAACAAAATTCAGTAGATCGGCACAATCAGCCTGTAAACAAAATACAGTAGACTGTAGACAAAAGAATTGTTTACGAAAATTCTGAGAATTAATTTTCCGGAAATTTCCGGAAATAACTAAGCATAGATTTGAGCAGAACTGGTGTTTATTGGTTTTGAATGTGAAACCTGAAATCCATCTCCAACAATAACGTTCCAATGTCCGCCAAACTTCTCATCCATTGTTACTTTTATAATTTCAGCACACTATAATAAAAAATAATTAAATATAAAATTATTCTTTGAATTAAAAAGAAAAATTCAATAAAAGTGATTCAGTTGAAGTGCGTAAAGGATTTATTACAGTTCTATTAACAGTTTGCAGAAAATTATTCAGACCTGCGTGTAATGAATATTATCATCAATCGTAACCCTCTTTTTAAAAGTAAACTGATCAAGTGTTTCAACCAATCAATTGTTACCTCTGAGTTGATAGAATGCTTCTCCAAACTTGAAATACAAATATCAACAA
The DNA here is from genome assembly GCF_000591075.1 of Eurytemora carolleeae. Lineage (NCBI taxonomy): Eukaryota > Metazoa > Arthropoda > Copepoda > Calanoida > Temoridae > Eurytemora > Eurytemora carolleeae. Next base: position 149,430 of record NW_019396328.1, on the reverse strand, counting down.
CATCCTGCAGTACAGTAAGAATATTAACATATCCTGCAGTACATTAACAACATTAAACACAACCTGCAGTACATGAATAATATAAAACACACCCTGCAGTACATTAACAAAATTAAACACATCCTGCAGTACATTAACAACATTAAACAAATCCTGCAGTACATTAACAATATAAAACACATCGTTACAGTACATGAAAAATATTAAACACATCCTACAGTAAATTAACAACATTAAACACATCCTGCAGTACATAACAACATTAAACACATCCTGCAGTACATTAACAACATTAAACACATCCTGCATTACATGAACAATATAAAAAACATCGTTACAGTACATGAAAAATATTAAACACATCCTGCAGTACATTAACAACATTAAACACATCCTGCAGTACATACATTAACAACCTGAAATATATCGTGCAGGCAGTACACTAAAATGATCCTGCTGTACAGTAACCCTAAACAGGCTGGGTGGGGGGGGGGCGTTTCACGCCCCCATCTATTTTTTTTTGTCCTAGCACTCTCAGTTTTGACATTATCCCGGTGAAATTTGTGACTTTTAATGAATAGAAATTTAAAGGATTTTTTGTAAATCTTTTTTTTATTGATTAAGGTAGGGTACAGGGCGGTAAAAAGGCCGGTCTGTGTAAAAAAATCTAAAATAGCCCATCACTTTTTTGTGAATAAAGTTACAGATCTAAAAATTATATTTTTTAAAAGCCAATGAAAAAACGATTAGAAACATGTGTCAAACTTTGCTATTTGTTTAAAACAAAAAATATTTTTTACCTTTTTTTACTTTTTTTTTGGCATTGTTTTCAACCTTCCCTAGCACACAAACTATTAGAGTTATGGGTATAATTTTTTTCCAATGAGCTGGCCTTAAAAAATTGGACTATGAACATTCATTTCAACCCTTTCTCTAAGGCCTTATCCAGGGGGGGGCCCACCTCCCAGGCTATACATAGATTCAGATCCCCCAGCCTCCATAGGGTTAACAACATTAAACATTTATCTACCTTTTTTATCTCTGTTGGCATATCTGAATTATCTACCTTTTTTATCTCAGTCGGCATATCAGATTTATCTACCTTTTTCATCTCAGTTGGCATATCTGATTTATCTACCTTTTTATCTCAGTTGGCATATCTGATTTATCTACCTTTTTCATCTCAGTTGGCATATCTGATTTATCTACCTTTTTCATCTCAGTTGGCATATCTGATTTATCTACCTTTTTCATCTCAGTTGGCATATCTGATTTGCTCACAAACCTGGAATCAGGTGGTCACCATGGGCCTGAGTCTATTGTAACAGAATCTACAGAGGTCAAAAAAGGACGACATGCAATCTCAGGCCCATGGTGTGGTTTACTAGTTTATTCTTCAAGTGTGTCCGTGAAAAAATTAAGTCTGAATTGGATTTGAAAATGATTAGTAGCAATCTTGTTTTCTCTGATGTTTTAGTAAAGAGAGAATTGTAAAAAGTCGGTTATAGCTGATTTTTTAAGTCGGAATCTTTCATATGAAAAAGTTAAAGGATTAGGTTGAAAAAAATTGAATGATTTAAGATTGCTTTTTTTATACTAATCGATATCAAATTCAAGTAAGGTTTCCCAAACAATCCCTTTAATACAACTCTGGGAATAAAAAGCACTCTAAAAAATGTTTGCATTTGTATTTATCATTGAGAGTTACATCAAAGATGGAAATCTGTGCAACTTAAAAGTTTTTTTTCGTCGTTTTTTGCAGAATTGTTTGAATTTCAAGTGGTTTTTAATTCTGATTTTTTATTGTGTATTGCGCAACACCGTCACCATGCATACATGTAATGTGATGAATATAAAAACAATGTAAAGTAAATATTTAGTATTGTGTCTTTGTTTTTACTGTATATTCATTTATCTATGGTTTTTACTTACCCGTAGGAGAAAACAATTTTTCGACCTGAAAAAAATATGATTTTATGAAAATAAAAAAACTTAAATTGTAAATAATTGATTTAATTTTTAGACCTGCATCTTCCTCCTTTTTCCCTGCATCGTCTCCCATTTTATTTTTAAAATATTTTTTTGCTGTAAAGGTGGGTTTCACTCAACAAGGTTACAGTGTATAGAGTGATGATGTACGCTAATCCTTTACTAATTTTATAGGCCATAAACTATACCGAGAGCATACTGCATATTTCTTCATTATAAGTTGATTCCGGCCTAACCTATAGTACAGGGTGTCCCAAAAAACATGGGAATTCAGTGACGAATTCGATATCGTCTTTGTTATGAATTAGCATTGTAATACCTAATTTCAAAAGACCTAATATTATTATGTCTGCTAGAGTTCATTTAATGAAAAGGGTAAAAGACTGCAAAGATGTGTCTATAATGTCTCCGCAAGATGAACAGTGAATACGGACAAGTTTACTCTGTTTGTATACTGTAATTTTCTTGTTTTACTAAGTACAACCGTATGCAGTCAAAACATAAACAAACAAAATGTAAACATAGCAGACGAAACTCTTACAGATTACAGCTTTCTCAGTAGGTATCACTATACTAAATCAAAGAATTATTTGAAAAGACGATATCGAATTCGTCACTGAATTCCCATGTTTTTTGGGACACCCTGTATATCAATATTAGTAAACAATTGTAAAAATTTTAAAATTAGCCATAAGAAAACAGGTATTAATTTATTTAATCTAAACCTTAAAGCTATGCAATATTCGGGTACCTTTATTCCAATGAAATAAAAATTTTGAAATATTAGAATATGTAAAATTTGGAACCTTCTAAACCAAAACAATGCAATTCGAACTCGAGGATTATACCAGTCAAGACCAGTCAAAGTTTTTCATCAAAAATAGTTTTTTTTCTCTGAAACTAATCTTCTAATCTCTCGAGTATTCAATAAAATAAAATCCATAAAGCTGTGGCATAGGAAGACGATATTAAAGCAATATTTTGTGTATTTGATTTGGTTTTAAAGAATACTGTTAAACCCGTCCAGTGCAGTGGGTTGAAAATAAACTTATTAAGTGAAATGGGTCTGTGTACACTGCACTGTTTCATGTTCATTAAGCTACAGGGTGTCCCACGAAACATGACAGTTGGTAAATAGTTTTAAATGTCGTCTTCCATACACTGTATTAGATATTAAAGGCTGTTAGCAGATTATTTCGTTTAAAAAATCTTTTGTACAAATATATTTTACTTTGAAGTAAATTTTAGTATATAAGATGACTCTTATATAATATTTTATTATTGTCTTTGGTATTAAACAACTTAACAAATTATGGAACAGGACATTCTGAACTATTTTCCAACTGTCATTTTTCGTGGGAGGGTGTACTTAATTCTAACAGTCGTCTTACTAATCAACAGTTCTGTAGGGTTCACTGTACAAAAAAAATCAATGTCTCTTTTGTGAATTTGAACTGTTCAGGCTTAAGCCAGCCTAAATAAAACTCTACTGTGAAGAGTTGAAAGTTTAATTTATCTGCATTGTTATTGTTATTGTTTATTCCAGTAGGAGACCACCCCCCCTCATCCTTTCAACCATTTTCCCACTCCTCCCTCTTCCCTTTTTGTTTCTTCATTCAATCCAAAACATGGTGGATTAAATTATCACTTTCAAATCGTCTTAAATAAATTTGTAAATATAAATTGTTTAAATTTGTGCTTGTTTGTAGAACCAAGGGAATGTTTTTTGTAACAAAAATCCACCTCCCCCCCCCCTACAGAATCCTTACTTACGCCCCTGGAATTAAGTCACAATTAACATTTCTTACATAAATCCAACTTTACTATTTGTTGTCGTCTTTATTAGAACACCTCTACAGTTAACAGGCTGTGGCCCCTGAGGGGGGTAATTTTCTTTCACTTAAAATCTTTGTAGGGTTTTTAAGTTTAGTTTTAATGAAAACTTGTTGAAATTACTAAATAAAAATAAAAAATTAAGTAATAGATATTAAAAAAGTATTGTTTATTACGTTATGCCTTTATCACAATACATACATTAAAATAACAGCGTCAAAATAAGATTTTTTATAAGCAAGTAAATATTCTTTTGTTTCATACATTCCAATTTAAAAAATAAAAAGTGAAAATTTGCATAGCAACTATATTTTAGGTCAATTATTTATAATGATCAATAAAACTTTGAACAACTTAACGATTTATTCGACATACATAAGATTTATTCCTAGCAAAACTTTTCATCAAATTTTTATAAAATGAATTTTTAACATTTGCAACATCAGATAGATTAACGTAAAATATATGAATTGAATGTTTTCAAAACAATATTTAAAAATCATAATACTCCATGAATTGTAGAGGGAGATAGGTGGAATACCCCAAAATCTGAAAAAAATGTTTAATAATTTTTCTTTCGCAACCTTCTTGAGAGCCTTATTTAAGAAAAATAACAAGTAAGAAAAATAAGGATTCATTAATAGGTACGAAACATTAGACTGGCTTTTTAAAACTTCATTAGTAACTTTATTTTTTTCATGAAAAAATATACACAGGATATGAGCATAATTTGACAATTATTCAGTGATAATCAGAAAACTCTGAAATAGGAAGACGACTTTTAGACTCAAGTTATGGCTTGAAATAATCCGATAAGCATGGAAAACAGTAATTCGCTTAATTATTTGCTTTGTAACAGCATCAAATACACTAAATATTGCTATAAAGTCGCCTTCCTATTTTAGAGTTTTTTGGTTATCACTGTAAATAGAAAATATGATTTTTTTTGATAATGTTGGATAAAATGATTAAATTAAAGAACTAAATGCAAGTTTCTTCATTCTTTTTATTAATTTTCCCCTATTAAACCCTTAAATTAATGTTTGGCGCTATGCACAACATACCTACCTGAATAATTTTTTTAACATTTTTAAAGAAAATATATACCCCTGAGTATACCTTGTTTTAAGGAAAAGTAATGTATCCAAAATTCACTTTATAATCTCTGCACCACACAGCGATCCATCTGAACATAATTTAATCAGAATTATTTGACTAAAATTAAATAGCATATTTGTGACTTAAAATTTCAGCAAAAATTTATTTCCGAAATTAAATAATATCGTCAAATTTTAATCTTTGGAACCAAAAGATGCTTTATGATGGCTGGCAAAAGTGTTTTTTTTTTTACTAAATATATAGCATGCTTGCCTATCTAGCTGGGCGTTTTAGATTCGATATGCAGTGTTTATTATTTAGTCATTGAATACAGCCTACTTGTGAGCAGTGATTACTAATTAGGATGCTTTTCATTTTGATGCGGATCCGGATCCAGGTCCCAGATTTCGCAACCTTATTATCAACTGAAAAATGTAAAAAAAAATCGCTCATTTTTATGTAAAATTTAAAATGACCTATTTAGAGATAAGGAAGTTGTTATTAATCTCTTTATTAGTCAACAATTGAGATCTGTGTTTTGAGAGGACAATATCAAGTTTTGGTTGAAACTTTGCCCTTGGAACCGAATCAACGGATCCGCATATTTTTGCTGATCTGGATCCAGGGAGCCAAAATGTCACAGATCAGGATCCTAAGCACTGCAATTGCTTCGAACAAGCATAATCATAATAAAGATGTAAACCTGATATTTCTGGTTGATTTTCCAGAGGGAAGTGTGAGTAGAACATCCTTAGACCCGTCGAAGGCAGGTAGGATTGGTATATCAGTATTCACATCTAGAACTATATGTTCTGTTTTTCCCAGTCCTGTCTGTTGCTGTCTGTTGCTCATGGTTGCTGTCTGATACTATCGATGCTGTCTTTCCTTCCTGTCCTGTCTGTTCTTTCTGTCCTGTCTGTCACATCTGTCATATCTTTCCTGTCTGTCATATCTGTCAAATTTTTCCTGTCTGTCATATCTGTCATGTCTATTATGTCTGTCCTGTCTGTTATATCTGTCCTGTCTGTCAAATCTGTCCTGTCACAGTCCTGTCTGTCATCCTGTTTAAACATACTTGATGTACTTCTGGAGTTAGGTTTGGTTCCTGATTCTCCTGCAAGGAAGAAAGCATCTGGTCCTTCCCCGTCATATTCAAATCCCTAGATAGATAAATACTAAAAATACTATACTCAGATCCCTAGATAGATAAATACTATACTCAGAGCCCTAGATAGATAGATACTATACTCAGATTCCTAGATAGATAGATACTATACTCAGATACCTAGATAGATAGATACTATACTCAGATCCTTAGATAGATATTTACTAAACTCAGATCCCTAGATAGATAGATACTAAACTCAGATCCCTAGATAGATAGATACTATACTCAGATACCTAGATAGATAAATACTATACTCAGATCCCTAGATAGATAAATACTATACTCAGATCCCTAGATAGATAGATAGATAATATACTCAGATACCTAGATAGATAAATACTATACTCAGATCCCTAGATAGATAGATACTATACTCAGATCCCTAGGTAGATAAATACTATACTCAGATCCCTAGATAGATAGATACTATACTCAGATCCCTAGATAAATAAATACTATACTCAGATCCCTAGATGATAAATACTATACTCAGATCCCTAGATAGATAAATACTTTATTCAGATATCTAAATAGATAGATACTATACTCAGATCCCTAAATAGATAGATACTATACTCAGATCCCTAGATAGATAGATACTATACTCAGATATCTAGATAGATAGATACTATACTCAGATATCTAGATAGATAAATACTTTATTCAGATATCTAGATAGATAGATATTAAATAATCTTGTCATAATTAACCCTACCTTGATCAATATTTGATTATAATTAACCCTACCTTGATCAATATTTGATTATCTCCAACGATATGAACTGTTCCAGCGATATCGTGGAAAATGTTGATGAGTTCTCCGACCTCTTCTAAAATAAAAACAAATTAAATTTTGATTATTTTGAGTCACAACTCACAGACTCGAAGGTTATGATAATCTCAACTTTATAAAAGGTTTTAGATAGGTCTACATTAGTAGCCTTCGATTGTATGACATTTTTTCAGGCACGTGTAGGAATATACTTATTCCTGATGCATGGCAGGTGTGCTACACAAAACATGAAAACTGTGTAAAGAGATTTGAATGCTTGGTTTCCCTGTCTGATGTTGATTTAGCAATCTGAAGCTGCTGAACTATCTCGTCGCATGATCTTAATAGTATAAAGAATTATTAGATAAAATTCTTTAAGTAATTGATCATAATTTTCTGCTTTTTTGGTTATAACATAAAAATGAAAAACAATTGATTTTCTCGAAAAAACCTTCACAAAGATACATTTTGTCATATTTAATTTTCTTAAATTAATTAATATTCGAAAGTAGCAAAAGATGACAATCATAGATTTATTCAAGGTTTCTTGTCTGTTTTTTCTTCTCTTTTACAATGAAATTTATCATCTAAACTCTGCAACAAAAAAAAATGCTGGCAGATAATCATTTCAAGACGGACAAGAATCACTTTAAAATGAATTTTTCATTATGTGATTTTCATAATTTGCATCACAAAATAAATACTTGAGATCATGACAAAAACATTTCCGATGTTAAGATAGCTAAATGATATTTCAGAGTTTAATATGAAAACAACATTTTCCTGTTCTAATCAAATATTTTTTATTTACAAAATGACATTTCAGATTTTTGTTAAGTCTTCTAGTTTTGTTTTTCCAACTTTAAAATGAAGTTTCATTAAGATTAGATAATCAAATGATAAATAATGAACATTTTTAAGCTTTAGCCATAACTTCATAGAGAATAGAATATAAATTAGAGAGGAATTTACTAGAAAAAAGTGTAAAACGGCCATTTTGTTGTACTGTTTCAATACTGCAGGTGTACTTCACATATTTATGCTATATAACCTTTTGGGCCCTGGAATATCATTTTATAGAAAATCTAAAATTAATAGTAAAAGAAAACCAAATTATAAATCAAATGATGTTGTTTTTTATTCACCTAATTCATTATAAAGTTTATTTAACAGCTTTAAAAAATTCGAATTTTTAATGAATAGTCTAGGGAACATTCTGTATTAATGTACTCTACTGCATATAATTTGTGAACATTTACATGATTTGTACACTAAGAACTCCCTTTCAGGCTGAAAGGGACTGAAAAAATTCATACCGAGAGATTCTTTAAATTCCCCTTAAATATAAATTCTATTCTCTATGCATAACTTTGTATCTATCTAAACAAGACTAAGCATACAGAGCGTCCCATATTTTGTGTTTCCTTCAAGCTTAAAACCCATGTACTTTATTCGAGTATTCACCATGAACGTCTAAAAATGTGCATGATAAATATTTGCTCTGCATTGCAAAATAATTCCACCTCTAAGGCTCTGATAAATCTTGTTGATTCAGCAAACATTATTTGCAATTGCACAAACAAACAACCTTTAACTATGGCGTATTTTATATTTTTTTACCATGAACAAAAATTTACCTAATAGGGATGCAAGATTCAGAGGCTCTGCAATCTAAAATATATTAAGTTTTAGTTTTTAATAAATAAATATTATTGTTCATGAAGAAAAAGGTAGAATTATCTGTAAGAAACTTGTTCGTTCAAAATCAAGTTTTAAGATTTCAGGTCTGCTAGATAGTTGGATAGATAGTTACATNCCCCCCTACCCTTGTTAAGTTTTCTTTCTTTGTTTCAGAAAATTTGAATGGAAAAAAATGACAGTGTGCAAGGCAGTATCCAGGCTCCAGCATAGGTCGTAAACCTAGCGCCCAGCCCTTCTCTTTGCATCAACAAATGGTAATGCATTGCTGTAGCAATGGTAATAAAATAACGTTGAAATTTTTACTAAATAGACTGATAAATAGAAATATAATTAGTTAGGTTTGCTAGTATGGTAAAAAGGAAGATAGGTTACTAGTTAGATAGATAGGGTATAGTTCAGAGGCGCAACTAGGACTTTTGCTAGGGGATATTGGTCAAAACTCAAAGGCGGTAAAANAGATAACCGGACCTGCATTACCAGACAGCATAGATAGCTTACCAGACAACAGAATAGCTTGTCAGACAACAGAATAGCTTGTCAGACAACATAGATAGCTTACCAGACAACAGAGATAGCTTGTCAGACAACATAGATAGCTTACCAGACAACATAGATAGATGGAGTACCGTCTGCAAAGCATGTATAATCATATGGTAGGGCGAACCGCGTCAGTTGTCTCTCCCTTCTATTCCTTGCTCCCTGGTCAATCCGTTGTCAGGTTGGTAGGTAAGTTCATTGATCATTGCGTATGATAAGTTAGTAGATTGGTAGGTAGGTTTATTGGTCATTGCGTTGTTAGGTTGGTAGATTGGTAGTTAGGATAGTTGGTAGTTTAATGAGATTTTGCAGCCACACCTTGGAATTTTTTAACAAAGAAATCATTTAAAGGGTCTGTAAACGTAATTTCAAGTGACCCTGTATTTATAAACTGGCAAAGAAATTGTGAGAATTAAAGACTTTTCAAACTAGAAAACGACAATATCTTTTAATGATCTTATAAAGGTTTAAAGGTACCGGTGTGAATCAGCGCACGCCACTCTTTAAACGGAGGAGGGTAACATGAAATACGCTTATATAATATACATTTAGTCCCTTTAAACATTACAACCATCTTCTAACCGTTAATCTTAGTTTAATGCTTTTTTTGTCTACTTTCATTACATTTTAAATTTTATATTCTTTTACTATTTAGTTTCCGTAGCCAGATTTTTTTATTTTCTCTGTCCCCTTTTATCGCCCTCATTTAAACAATGTCTAAGATGATTTCATCGTCATTTTTATGTTCAAAGTGTCGAATCCTGACAATTTCTTTAATTGTTTTTGAGAGAGAAAACTGCCAGAGACAGTGAAAAATAATATTTTCCAAAATTGAAATCTTAATCATTCTTGATTATAAAAAGCGTTTAAGGGAACTGGTGTGAATTGTACATGCCACTCCATAATTTCAGCTTTACCCAAATTCATTAAAATTAAATTTCTATAAATGCTCAGCTATTTTACTTTCTCTGTTTTAAACCCATACAACTAAATATACTCCCCATTCCCCTTTGAGGAAGAGGAAGTAAGAAGATCGCAAGTTGGAGCAGAGCAGAGCAGTGCTAAGGGTTGGGTACGGAGCAAGGTTTAATTCCTGGGTTCCAACAGCTCAGGGTTGGGTCAGGGATACCGGCTTTTTCCTCCTTCTAACCTAGTATACGGAGTAAACCGGATGGTTCAAAAACCTTAAACCAAGAAACATGGAGGAAATAAGGAAGGGGGAAATCGACAAAAACGCCCTCAACAGCTGATTGGGCTTTACTCTGTGAGTAGACATGGAAACCATAAAATCCTCCAAGACATACGTACCATGTTTTCTAGAACATCATGTCTTATGATATCCACGTGTAAAGCTAGAGTTGCATCTCTAGGTCTGCATACACATAAACCCAGGCACTAGGCACTATAGCAGACATTCAGGCATTTTCTTTACAACTCTTAAAATGCCCTCCCCCCCCTTGATGTAGAATTAGACCGGGGTTTCAGTAAAATATTAAATTATCCGCCGCAAATGGATTTAGAAAATGAAACATTCGAAAACACATTTCTGTTTCTTTTCTTAGAAATCAAATTTCAGTTATACAAAACACTGTAGATACAAATGTGACCGATTTAATTGATATAAATACAATTAGGGGTGGGACAGAAGAGATAGTTTGTTTGATACAGGTGAGGGGAGGGGCCGGGGGGGGGGG
>NW_019396328.1:136785-138624 GCF_000591075.1 Eurytemora carolleeae | reverse complement strand
GGGTTGACGTGGGTTTAAGACGATATTTGCACGAAGAAAATGGATGGTAAATGTGCAGGATTTATTCTAAAAATGGATACGCAGGTCGTGAAACAAATTTTAAAAAAACTTGGGAGTTTTTGCTTTGAGCCAAATATCCTAAATATGCCAAAATATGTCCTTGAGTAAACTCACCCCTCCCTAGTTTCCATGCAGGTTTTATTCATAGATAGATAGATAGATAAATGGATAGATAAAATAGAAATATAGGTAGATAGCTAGATAAGATAGAGACAGATATTGAGATAGAAAGATGGACAAAAATGGAAAAGAAAAAATACAAAAAAAGAATCTTACCAGAAAAATGGGATTAGTGAATTACCAGACAAAATATGACATCAAGATAGCTCACCAGACATTTAGATAGCTTACCAGCTAACCAGTATTAAAAACTTACCAGACATATATACAGCTAATCATATATATAGATAGTTCACCAGACATAGGTAAATAGATAACCGGACCTGCATTACCAGACAGCATAGATAGCTTACCAGACAACAGAATAGCTTGTCAGACAACAGAATAGCTTGTCAGACAACATAGATAGCTTACCAGACAACAGAGATAGCTTGTCAGACAACATAGATAGCTTACCAGACAACATAGATCGCTTGCCTGACATAAAGATTGCGATCCCAATATATTGATGGCTTGTCAGACAACATAGTTAGCTTACCAGACAACATAAATAGCTTACCAGACACCATAGATAGCTTACCAGACAATATAGTCTACCAGACAACAAAGATAGCTTATCAGACAACATAGATCGCTTGCCTGACATATAGATAGCGATCCCAATATATTGATGGCTTGTCAGACAACATAAATAGCTTGTCAGACAACATAGTTAGCTTACCAGACAACATAAATAGCTTACCAGACACCATAGATAGCTTACCAGACAATATAGTCTACTAGACAACAAAGATAGCTTGTCAGACAACATAGATCGCTTGCCTGACATAAAGAAAGCGATCCCAATATATTGATGGCTTACAAGACATACAGATAGCAAACCAGACATGTAAATAGCTACACAGACAAAAAAATAGTTCACCTGGAATATAGATAGTTTATTAGTCATAGATAGTTTACCAGACATATAGTTAGTTCACCAGACATATAGTTAGTTCACCAGACATATAGACAGTTCACCAGATATAGATAGTTCACCAGACAAAGATAATTCACAAGATAGAAAGATAGTTCACCAGATATAGATAGTTCACCAGATATATAGATAGATAGCTTATTAGACATACAGATAGAAAACCAGACATATAAATAGCTAGAAAATGAAAAAATATAAAGAGTCGAGATAGATGAGTGAATGAATAGTTGTATGTGGAGATTTAAGATTCAAGATTGAAGATATGAAATCCAACTTTCTCAAGTCATTACGTTAATAATAAATGGTAAAAATTTACGGTTTCATGATGAGTATAGTGGTCTGGGTCCAAGGAGGGAAGAAAATATTTAAAGTGAAAAGAGAAGAAGAAAATAAATGTGAGAGCAACAAAAAACCACAAGACAAAAGAAAGAATAGGCATTAATTCGACAAACGAAAAAAATTGTAAAAGATGTTAATAAAAAAAAAAATAATCACCTCCACCCTCCGTAGCGGCTGAGAAGCCAAGTGAAGAACTGAGAAGAACGAAACATGAAATCAATTTCATTTTCTAATTTTTAAAATCTGAAAATAAATTAGTTCTTTAATATTGACATTAATATTGCTAAAATTAATCGAGATTTCAATCCCCCCTTAAAATCTCCCCCCCCCCTCTTCCCCCGTAC
>NW_019396328.1:120211-136719 GCF_000591075.1 Eurytemora carolleeae | reverse complement strand
TTCCTCCACTTGTTGGGGGGGGGGGGGGGGGGGGTTGAAAAACGAAATTTTAGACAAATCTAGCATTATAGAAAAAGAAAAGAATTCTTTATATTTTTCTGTCATAAATCAAAAAGGGGTTAAAACATCAGTATTTCTACATTATTTAAGTTATCAAGTGGGTCCCGAGGGATGTCCTTAATGGATCTAACCCTAACCCTTAAAAAATTAAATAGCTTTAACCTACAGTGTGCTCCAAAATTCTAGAAAGAGTACAGGGTGTCCCAATAAACACAGGAATTATGTGACGACTTCAATTCTTTGTATCACACGGAAATATTTCGTAAACGCAATTTTAGTTAGGTCCCAGCCAAAACAATTATCATTTAAAGAAGGCAGCTCAACTTGTCTCTTAGTTCCTATGTTTTTTTGGACACTTTGGACAAGTTTTTCTGAGACGATTTCAAACTATTAGATTTTACCCCACAAGTGAAAAAAAGATCTAAGTTTTGAATTAAACTTTAAAGGAGGATTTGTAACTGGCAAGGCTGCCATTTTTCCCAGCATCATTTAAAAAAAACTTATTTGATGATACTGATCTGTGTACACTGCACAATTGCTGTGTTTCATTTTCATCCGACTATTTAAACTCATGATAGTCATGCTCCATGTTCCACAGTCTTATGGGTCCCACTGTGCGCTGGAATTCTGTAGAAATACTTATTTTAGGGATTTATTAATCTATTTAAAGGTCGAGTGTCTGGCTAGGCATGATAGTTAAGCTGAGAGTGCAGGATTGTAAAGATATTTTTTAGAAATCATTTGAGACCTATAAGACGTTTGTACGGTTTATAACTGCTAAGTAAGGGGCACAGAATCCTCCTGGCCCTCGCCTCCAGAGCCCAAAACTTAAGACAATATAGCGTTATGAAAACCAGTTTTAAAACCCGGGTTTCACGAATGGGGTCAGGCAGTTTTGTGAAAAACTTAAAGATTTTTGAATTGAAATATTATTTTTTTCAGTTTGTTTATATTCTCCATTTTTTTCTAATCTCTCAAATCAAAATCTACACAAATGTTAAGACCCCAAAAAGGAAACTCAGGAGTTTCGTTCAACGATACTCTTTTAAATTTTGGGCTCAGGATGGTTCTGGCTCGGCCTGCCAGACTCTCTCTCTAAATCTGAAAACTGTACACGATAAAATGTACAATTTATTATATGAACAACAGAGATCCCTAATTGTTATGTACATATAAGACCACCAATAAAGATAAAAACCCAGTGGCCTACTACCATGGCAAGTATACAGGATTTTAAGCGAGGGGGAGGGAAGTTATCTCTCGAAGCGAGGACGTTTTTTGTCGCCCCCCCCCCCGACGTTAAAAATTCTGTTATTTTAAATAAAGTCTACTACATGTCCCCTATGTAGCCCTTTGTAGTCCCCATTCAAGAAATATATATTCCTTAGTATAGTTCTGTATTAATCTCTAAAGTCTTTAGTATGGGTCATTTTTTACCTGATTTTAACTTTTTCCCATATATAAGGAGGTAATAGGACCACAGCAAAAACCTTTGAAATCTTTAACGAACGGATAAAGATTATAGCCATTCTTTAAAAAAAACGGTTTATTAAAAAGAAAGAACAGGTTGTTGTCGCTAAGGAACAAGATTCTGACGATGAACAGATAGACAAGGTATAACCCACAAATCAAAATCGATAATGCAGAAAACTCTTTATTTCCTAAAAAAAATAATGAAATGAATAATGATAAATAATTATTACAGGTTTACAAATTTATAATGAAAAGATTCTTACGATCTATTTGCCTATTTGGGGGTTATCTGTCGAAAAGTCCGAAGACGTTTTTTATACATTAAAGCTTCTGAAAATATTAACAATTAAATGTTGATGAAAGTCACTAATTCTTTAAATAGAAATATTCTTGTTTAACTTTGAAATGGTTCACAATTGATAAACGTTTATACTCCGTTATCGGAGAACAAAGAAGAAAAGCGGGCTGAAATTGTTTGGTTTGGTTTCTCGTCTCCGAGAGGAGCATTTAAGTTGAAGACGACATTACATAGAAGGGGGGGGGGTCCTAATGTTAATGGTTGACACAGGTGTGTTCAATATAACAGCGACTTTCATTAATTTTTCAACAAAAATCTCATGAAACCTACAGAAAATCAAAAATAAGTTATATGTATATTGATGTCTTTATATGTATGAAAATTTTCCCGCTATTTTAAGACATTAAAAAATCATTAACAGCTGTCGCCGCTCAGGATTAATTAAATATCTTCCGTTAAAGTTGCTAATAAAACTGAGATCGTTAACGAACGGAAACTTAAGAACGAAAAATATCTTTAACGAAGGGCTACATGAAAAGTTATCGGTTTCAGAAAAGTTTGAATGTGCCTAGTCCTACATTTAAGTGCGTTTAATTTTGCAACAGAGAAAATTGATAAATGTTGAACCCTCTTTTTGATTTTTTTTATAATTCATAAATGCGGAATAAGTCCTAGATACTAAATTTTACCTATTTTCCCGCCTCCCCTCATGTGCATATCGTTTGATGACACCGAAGAAATTTTTAAAAATCTTGTTGCTCCTCTAGACTTTTATAGAATGGGAATCACTAAATATCTGAACATAAAAACAGAAAAAAAATTCTAAAACAATGTGATTCACATTCTTTAATATTAGAATACAATGTACAGGGTTACTCAAGAAAGATGATACGATGATGACGACTTTAAGCTCCACAAAGAAGGGGATGAGGTCTTTCCAATGTAGATTAATGAATTGTCAATAATAAGTTTAAGAACAAGTTTAAAAACTAGTTTACAGTCGCAGAGAAAAGAAAGAAAAAAGCCTTTAAGGCACGTGGATTTAACAGTTCTGTTCTTATATCAGAAATCTGGAACTTTAATTTGATCTTTTAAACATAAATATTTCGCCTTTTTTATGAATACTTTTTTTTGTGGGCATTTGCGTTTTGAATGAAAAAGTATAAAACTCCAAAATTTTAAAGATTGTTGAATTATTGACCAAACTCGTTAGATTTAGAATAGCGAAAACCGAATGCATCTTACTCTGGTTTGTCCGGGGTGAATGGGGACTGTAGACCTAATGACAAGTGATATTTCATCGAAAGAGAAGCGTGTCAGATTCACAACAATATCCTTAACCTTGATATCAGATCTGATGTCGAGGTTATCGTCATTTCCTTCCTTGATGACAAATGCCATCAAATTAATTTTGGAACAGAAGTGCACAAGTTACTTTAAAGAATCTGCAATCAGGCTTTCAAAAAGGGAGGTCCTACAGGGTGTCTTAATAAACATGGGAATTTAGTGGCATTTTGGTATCATCTTTGTAAATTATTTTTTGATTTAGTTTGGCGATGCCAATTCTTTACACGGACAATTTCGAATTCGTCTCTTAATTCCCATGTTTACTGGGACAGTCTGTACTATCCACATTCCAAACTCGAACTGACTTTTCTAAATGAAAAGAATGAAGCAAGGCCATATAGCTTAACATGTATTAATGCAATGTTTTCTGATGTAGCCATTCGTTTCAATAATAAATTTTATCTTTTGTCCAATGCTTAATTTGTAATTGTATTTTTAACGATCTTAGAGCATTTGCTTGTTCAGATCATTGGTTGGTTGTTTTCCTCTGAAGTAGAGTAAAGTGCTCCTTCATAATTTACAACATTTTAACATGTTCATCAATCATACTAATTGTGCAAGTCACAATAGTAATACATATACATAAAAAATATCTTTAATCTAAAACTAAAGAAAAACTATGAATTCAAGAAAAATGTTAAAAAACAATATTTAAGACAACCTTGATTTTGAAAATATTATCAAATAAGTTTGTTGATAAATTGCAAGGATTAATAGAGATGTATAGTTTGCTGCAGTAAAAATCAATGATCTTAAAATCTAAGTTTAAGTTTATAGAGGAAATATTCAAAACATTCAATACCATTTTGAAATAATAATGTTAACAAAAACAATGTCAAAACACTTTTTAAATCTAACAAACGAACTAAGTTCTTAAATTTTCTATTCCATATGTTCGCAACTTTATGAAATAACCCTTGAAAGTTTTAAATATGATGGAGATCAAAATTTCGTAGTTCTAACAAATCAAGGTTTCTTTTGATCTTCAGAAGCTCACCAATAGATCTAAATGTAGAACAGGATTAGGAAGCATCAGCAGAACAGCCATCAGAAGCTTCAAAAATGCTACTAGGAGAATCAGTACTAATACCAGAAGCTTCAGGGCTGCTAACAGAAGTTTCAGTACTGCTACCAGAAGCTTCAGGACTGCTCTGCTAGCAGAAACTCTTAAGTACACAACCAGACGGAGCAGTACTTCTACAACCAACAGTTTGAGGACTGCTACCAGAAGTTTCAGTACTGATACCAGAAGCTTCAGGGCTGCTCTGATAGCAGAAACTCTGAAGGACACAACCAGACGCACCAGTACTTCCTGCAACCAACAGATTGAGGACTGCTACCAGAAGCTTCAGCACTGCTACCAGACGCACCAGGACGCCTACCAGAAGCTTCAAAACTGAGACGATGCTTCAGGACTGCTACCAGAAGCTTCAGGACTGCTACCAGAAGCATCAGGACTGCTACCAATATGACGGATGCTTTAGTTTAAAATTTAACTAATTTGGAGTCAGGAAGCAAGGCAGTTGACCTAGGGTTTTCAAACTTTGATACGATATGCCTGATTATTATTTAGTATAATACTTAAAACTTGAGAACCCTAATATTTACCTTTCAAAAGTTACCGCAAAAAATATACCCTATTTGAATATTATTAAGTATGCGCACATATTCATTTTTATATCTTCTACCTCTTTTCAATCGGACTTTAAAGTCATAAGGGGACAAAAGAAACTTTTTCATAAAAAATTTTAAAATATGCATTTTGTGCAATCATTGCTTCTACACATGACAACTTGTAGCTGTCCAATTTGAATCATGTCATTGAATGAAGTAAACTTTCATTTTATTATAATTATGCACATCAAATGTATAATCGTGGAAATGCACTTTGCTCGAAATATATATTTATTTTATGTTCGAGTATATAATTACAAAATGTTTGCTAATTAAGTAAGAAAACTAAGGAGATTTTAGTGCAAAGAAAACCCAGATTTGAAATTAATAAGCTTTTAAAGCTTTTAGGGTACCGCGACTGCCCTTTTAAGCATTACAAAATATTAACAAAACATAAGACAGATTTTTATTACAAATTTTAATCGCCCGGCGTTGCCCGTATTATCTAAACAATCGTCTAATAACTTTGTGGAAGAAAATGTATTGTAAAGAAGAAATGACCCCCCCCCCCCCAATCGTCTAATAACTCTGTGGAAGAAGAGTAAGACATATTGTAAAGAAAAGTCCCTCCCCCATCGTCTAATAACTTTGTGTAAGAAAACGTATTGTTAAGAAGAAATGCAGCCACC
The DNA here is from genome assembly GCF_000591075.1 of Eurytemora carolleeae. Taxonomy (NCBI): domain Eukaryota; kingdom Metazoa; phylum Arthropoda; class Copepoda; order Calanoida; family Temoridae; genus Eurytemora; species Eurytemora carolleeae. The sequence continues at coordinate 131,238 of NW_019396328.1, read as the reverse complement.
ACACACACAAAGAATTTTTTAAAGAGGTCAACCAACTAACATTACTCCCCCTGTATTGGTTCATCAAAATCGCCCAATTTCCATGCTTATTAAGACTCACTGTATCACTGTGCACTAAACATGTTTAAATTCAGAAAAAAAGACAAAATTTACAAAAGTTTGGGTCACCCTACTGTGTGCACTGTGCAGGTAACTGTACAGGAATAGTGAGGAAACCCCAGGACGCCATGAGCCTCTGCTATGCAGACATCGAGCCTCCCAGATTCGCTATGCAGACCGAGCCTCCACTATGCAGACAAAGCCTACGCAATGCAGACCGTGCCTCCACCATACAGCACAGCTTTTTTTCAATTTTCATGAGTGATGAAAACTTTTAACAATTTTTTTTTGACGTAGCGTCATAAGAATTTTACTGAAGATTAGAGTTGTTCATTTATTTATGATTAGAAACATATATGGACTCATAAAGTGGTGTATAAGATTTATATTAGAACTTTAAACATTTCTTACGCAGAAAGGAAGATATTTGGAGAAATATTTCTGGAGTAAACTTGGTTTGTTTTGTTGTAATCTTTGATTTAAACAATACCTGTTTTTGAAAAATGTTAGGATTTAAATAATAAATACAAATTTTTAAATTTAATTTGAACTTCAAAAAAAGGTATCGCTAAAATCAAAGATTATAAAGGATGAAATGAAATTCAATTCAAATTTTTTTGTAAATATTTTCCTTGTTTTAGATACCACTTTATTAGTCATAATTAGGCACTATTTATGATAATTAATAAATACTTCTCATCTTTGAGAAGCCTCTCATGCCACTATGTCTAAAAATTTCAAAAAAATCTTTTATTTTTAAACTTAATTCACAAGTTTAAAAAAACCTCCTGTATTACACAGGCACATTTTGATGTGTTGCGCATGCTCATTTCTGCAAAGCGGAGGCTTGGTCTGCCTAGCAACTCTGGGAGGCTCGTGTCTGCATAGCGGAGGCTCATGGCGTCCGGGGGTTCCCTCCCTCACAGGGAACTGACCTAAGTTTGTGTCAAATCTTAAAATAGACTAGATAAGATAATATGAGTTGGGTTCTGATACCCTTTAGATCAGTTTCCATAACATCATCACTGTGACTGTTTATTATATAGTTTTATTTTGTTTAAAAGGCAATTAATTGAATAGAACTAAAATCACAGGAGTCAGTTAACTGAAATTTAATTGCAATGTGGCGGCAATATCTTAGGTATAATGCCGCCATGACAGTTTGTCCAAAAAATACTTCGAACCAATTTTAAATTATATAATAATCATCTGTTTGAGGAAAATTTTATTACAGTTAAACAACAAAAAATTATCAATCAATTGAATTGAACAATGCAAAAATTTATTTTATTAAACGAAACGATCACAAAATTTCACAACAATATTAAAATACATGAACAAAATTATCAGGTCTTTCTTAACGTTCTAAGCACATTTAATTTAAGATTTAATTAAAAAATAGGAATTTTTAAATCCTCGAATAAAATGAAAATTGATAGGAATATATATATATATATTATATATCGTTAAATAATAAAATTTGATAACTAAAAATTTAGTTAAAATTTGATAACTAAAAATTTAGTTGAAAAATCAAAAAAGTGATTTGTATCTCTCTTTCAAAGACTTAATCCAAACAATATACACATAAATGTTAAGAGTACACTGTACAGCTAAATTGTACAGTTTAAAATTTACAGATAATGTACAGTTAGTGGATTAGCGTCCAATCCCTGTATGAGCATATTGTACATAAAATGCTAGCTTCACTGACTCCACTAATCTAAAACCATATTTAAATATTTAAAATGGCGATATTCTCATGAAAAATTTAACTGTTTAACAAAAAATATATCAAAATTTCATGACTTTTAGTAACAAAAAGACCAATTTTTTTTCTTCAAGGCTTTACTATTTTAAGCTCAATTTTTTCTTTCTTTCAAAATTATGTACATTATTAACTATACACTATACAGAGTGTCCACGAAACATGACAGTTAGTGAATAGTTCTGAATGTCTTCTTTCATACACTGAATTACATATTGAAGATTTTTTGCTGTTTAATTCGTTAACAATTCTTGTACTCAAATCAATTTTACTTAAATATGACTACCATATAATATTTTTTTTTTATTCTCTTTGGCATCAAACAACTTAAAACAAATTATGGAAGAAGACGTTTTAACCCTTTTTACCAACTGCATGTTTCGTGGGACACCCTGTATATATAGTATCTAATTCAAACGAACCCATGCCATTTTATTCACTTGTTTAGTTGGAACTAGAAATTTATTTACATTGAATAACAAAAACATACAGAACCCCCCCCCCCCCAAACACACACGCACACAAAACCAGAGATCCCGGATCAGGATTAATAAGAAGATTACCTGCAGAGTAAATATGCTGTATTAAACTGTACTCTCCAATGATCTAATATCGTGGGAAGATTTAAAAGAAGAAATGCCATCCCATCAATCTAAAATATCATCGGTTAGCTTCAAATTGGTGAATAATGTGGACTTCATTCATATTTTGTTTTGTAAACCAATTAATAACTCTAATTCCCCCCCCCCCAAAAAAAAAATCAGAACACTGTTCTTAAATTTAAGATTTTTCTAAATAACTTTGCCAAAAATTACGATATAAATTAAGAACATTTTATATAATTAAGATTTTTAAGAACATAGTTTTTAGTAGAAATTTTTCTAAATGATATCTTTGTAATTTTTTTATTTAATTTAAAGGGAGTGACCGACGAGAACGGGGGTTGTCGAGGTGAAACCACAATAACGTAAATAAGTCTATGGACAACAAAAAAATGTTTTGAGGCAAAAAATGAGATAAGCCAAAAAAATGTTAGATTTCTTTTTTTTCGATGGCTGGTGCTCACAAAAAGTTAGTTCACAATTTCTCTAAATACGTTGGATTAGTAGGAAGACAGTATAGCATGCAACCTTCTGTGCATTCGATATTTTTAATGTTGTTAATATTAAAAAACTAATACTTAAAACGTAAAGTTAAGTTTTTAGCCAGTACCTTGCAAATCTATTTAAGTTAAATGAGTTTAGGTAAACGGAACAGTTTATATGTTAAATGTTCAATTTGATATCTAAAATCTACTATTTTTACTGTTCCATAGTTTTATGTGTACATTTATTGTTACAAAAATGTCTAAAAGTGTGGTATACACTATACAGTATACAAGTAGGCTAGACCATGCCCGTACAAATTATTATTCAAAATTTGCCCGGTCACAAAAATTCTGCATAAGACACTTGTTGAACCCTTCAGAGATAAGGACATCTTTATTTATATCTGTGATTACAACATTTCAGATCTGGGGTTTGAGAACAACTTATATTATGCAGTTTTTATGATAATTTGCCCCTTGGATCCAGGAAGCTAAAATGATCCGCATCCCAAGCACTGGTTTACCTGTTCCTGTTTCATAACAGAAGCTAGAGCAGCAATCTCAACTTCTCTTTGACTAGAGATAAACTCCTGAACATCTCTTGGAGTCCACTGTACAGGGTTCGAACTTAACAAACATGACAATATTTTGGTTAAATGCTGATTTTGGATTTAAATTTATATTTACAACGGGAACATTAAAACCGTGGAAAAGGAAAACGACATATAGCATTATTGGATGTATTTGCGGTGTTTTTAATTTTAACTGGACTTGCCATAAAATCAAAATTTTACAAAGCCCGCGATTTCCAAAATTCGGGAAAACAAGTGACAGGCCTAATCTGTCATTGAGACTAAATTAAGAATCGAGCTTTCGGATTTAAGTTGCAATATTGTATTTTGCGGACTTTCATGGTTGGAATTTGCGTGAGACACCCTGTTATTTATAAATTAGGTCTAAAATTGAGTCTTAAACCAGGGTATAAGGAATTTGGCCGAAACATTTCAATTGCGGACTCAGCTTTATTTAAACTCGATAGCTTGTGGGTCTCAAGTATAGTATGGTATAATATGTTTTAGTTTTACCTTAATGTTATCTTAGCTACGGGCGGAGGTTCAGCCATTAATGGCGGCGGTATAGGTAAATCAGCAAATGCAAAAGCTGCCTCAAGTTCAAGGTTGGACAGCGGCTCCGGCTCCGTTGCAGACTGTCCTCCACCAGACGTTCTGGAACGGAGTAGTTTAGGTGACGGAGCCCGAAGGGGCTGAGGAGAGGATTCTCTGAGAGATTCTTCAATAAATTCCTCCATCTCTTCCATCTCCCGGAGGGTTGGTTTAACCTTGAGCTGGAGGGAGGTTCCGTTCTCGTCGCAGAACCGTTGACGTTTCAGTGGTGTCAAGGCGTCCCTGTCTGGGGAAGTTTCGCGGCTTGGTTCGCGTGTAGTGGCGTATGATGGGGTGGCAGACGTATCATCACTGCTAGACTCATCTCTATTCTCTTCAGTTCCATTAGTATCCGCTTCCCCCGCTCTTTTCCACTTCCTCTTCCCTTTCCGCCGTTTAGAACCTCTTGACCGATCCATTTGAAACTCATGCTTTGGTCGACTCTGACATGCGGAGGGACATTCGCCGCCAACATTTACCGGACCAAAGAGGTAGGGACAACATTCCAACTTCTGGCAGATTTCTCTACAGAATCCTGGAACCTGCTCCGCCTTGCTTGGCACCTCCACCTCCCCCTGGAGTAGGAGTACACGACTCTTCCCCTTCATTCTCTCCGACCAGTAGTCCGGCCTCCTCACCTCGCCAACCTCTAGTTTCTTCAGAATAGATCCAGACTTAAAGGACGAGGCTATGAGCCGAGAAATGACCTCTCTCATAACCAGGCGGACAGGACCTGGTCCAATAAATCGAGGCAGGGCTTCAAGCCGGGGGCGCCGTATAAACGAGGCGGAGTAGCAGAGATGATTGAAGTAGATGGGCGGACACCAGAACCCAGATAAGGAAGGTTTGGCGGAGGGTTCGGAAGACAGATCTTGGTTTGCTGGGAGAATTGGCAGACTAGATTCCTCTGGTATCTCCGGTATACTCGGAGGTAGCGCAGGAGAAGGAGGAGGTATAAGAGGAGGAGGAGTAAGCTCAATATTGTTGGTTTGACACCAACCTACAGGAAACATATTTAGGTTTCGTTGACTCACCAATATATTAGGGGTTCCAGAACCATCCAGAACCTAGAAAACAAAGCTTTATTGAAGAACCAAGGCCATGTGATCATGAAATTTTAAAATATCAGAGGTCGGAGTATAATTAATCTTTAACGCATGATCTCGATATCCCTTGATGGTATTTGAGATAAAATGTTTTTTCTATAGTGTGTGACCACCACAGGATATCTGAAGAGGAATTCAATTAATCCTTATGTCTGCATAAGACTAAGATCAATGCTTGTACCCGAGATTAACAGAAAAGTTCTGACTTCTGATAAATTAATGATAAAAGTTTTTTAACGAGATATATTTGGCAAAAAGAGATAATTTTTTTTTGTCCTAATTGCTGAATATTACAAAGTTTAGTTTTATGAACCTGAATACGGAGAATGTGTTCGATAACACTGAGAACAACACCAAGATGGAATGTAAGACTCTCAGGGTTAGATAAATACTCAAACCTAGAAAACAGGTTAAATAAAATGTATCAACGAATTAACCAATTAACCAATTAACAAACCAATTAACAAACCAACCAACCAACCTACCAACGGCTCAGTTTCATTTGCCATAATATTTTTGCCATAATTACACTTGACATAATACTTTTGCCATAAGTAACACTTGCCATAAGTTACACTTGACATAATTCACACTTGCCATAAGTTACACTTGCCATAATGGTTACACTTACCATAGTTACACTTGCTATAATTACTTTTGTCATAATTTTCTAATTTTAAAAAGATGTAAATCAGTCTTTTTTATTGTAAATGGGGGAAATCTTCCAATGAAAATTACCAACTTTAGTTTTCTCATTGTTTTAAAACAGATTCAGCTCCATATTTTCTAGAGCTGAAAGAAAGAGCTTGATGAAGAGTCACTATGAGATGATTGCTAACATTGTCCTACAGTATAATACTCTTCCCATAGAAGAGTACCTAAACCTGATAGCTCATGAATTAATTCAAACCAAATTTGATTTGAATTATGGCAAGAGTAATTATAGCAAGTGTAATTATGGCAAGTGTAACCATTATGGTAAGTGTAACTTATGGCAAGTGTGACTTATGGCAAGTGTTACTTATGGCAAATGTATTATGGCAAATGTAATTATGGCAAAAATATAATGGCAAATGAAACTGAGCCCCTACCAACCAACCAAGCAAACAGGCATTCAACTAACTAGCTAACAAATTAAACAGACAGTCAAAATATCATCCAACAAAACAAGCATTCAACAATCACTAAGCAGCCAATCAATTACGAAACTTATCAACTAAGCAACCAACCAACCAGCCAATCATTCTATCAACCAAGCAACCAGACAAACCAAACACTAGTCAATCAATTGCGCAATCAATCAACCAAGCAATTAAGTAACAACAGTTTGAAGGAAATATAAATAATTCCAATCAAATAAATCAATTATTATTGACACTTCTAATTAATTCTTGACTGGCTTCCGTATTTCCGTATTAGCACTAAATATAAATCTAACCTGTCCCCGACTTTAAAGCTAGCAGACCCTGTAGTTTCTGGCTTATTATGAAACAATGGTTTAGGAGCAATCTTACTCTGTGGACTACACGGCATATCCTGATAATCATTAATACAACATTTATTTTAGGATTACAATATCAATTATAAAAGACAAAGGACAACGAAACGAAAATTTTATTTGAAATGAGGAGGGTAAACTTATTATTAAAAGAGAGTATGGCATTTTCTTCCACTTTTTTGCATGAGATGAGTGTGGCCGTTTCTATTCAAGAGAGTAAAGAATGTGGATGTTTCCCAGCATGAGTGGACTTTTCCTAACACGGGAGGGAGACAGGACTTTTCTTTTCAAGGGAATACATTTCCTTTATAGGAAATACATAAGACTAACTACAATATATCCACTCCCCTTAACTCTGGTGTTCAGCATCAATTCAACTCATTTGCTGCATCTCATCCCCCATCGCAGTGGTAAAAATAGAAAATTAGCCAAGTAAATGTGTTTTTATGTTTTTAATTCTAAAATGTATTATTAAAGGCCGAAGAAGCAAAAAAGTTATTTCCTCTCAAATGTTCTCTTCCTTTCAAATTATGAATAACATGTTATTCGAGACATTTATAATTCATAATGTATTTTTTTTTAATCAAAATATATTAATAAAAATTGGCAAGTTTCATAACATTACTTTTGATGTCTAACATTGAGTTGAACTGGTTAAATGTGATGAACTGTCGCATGGGGGATGAACAGATGAACGACACCGGCTTGATTACTGATAACGGTTACCTGCAATGATTTCTTGTCCAGCAATCCATGTTTGATTGCCCAAGGAATAGAACTTATCTCATCAGTTTCACAACTACAGATCAATCCGGTACTTGACTCTTCTACATTTAATCAAACAGTTAGTCACGTCACGTCACGTCACGTCACGTCACGTCACGTCATATTTTTAGTTGCAAACCAAATAACTGAGGGGGATTGTGGACGCGATATGCAATTAAAAAATTCCCAAAGAACATGATCACCTAATAATGAAATCCTGAAGTAGAACTGATCAAACACTTTCTCCACAATTGCAACTCGAAACCGGTTCCGGGTTCTGCACAGTACACACTAGCTTATTACAGTGTACAATTCAAAGAAGTAGACTATGAAGTTTCGTTACAAAATGCTCTGATGTGCACAAGGTCAGCTTTATAAAAAGTTGAAATTGAAATTGTGATTAATTAATTTCAAAATAATAATCGTACGAGCCATGTCAACAATTGTTGTTACTGTTTAAAAAATTACGTATTTCCTGAGCTGTCCTGATTTCTTACATCTATCTGACCAAAAGAGCATAAGGAAGTGAATCGTTATTCATTAAAAATAGTGAGTAATATAATGTAAAATGCGGAACCATGTTTCAAAGTTTGTCACGTGACATAATTTTTTTGTTAAATAATCATTATGTAAGGTTTAGCTACTATTCCTAGGATCTTGAAACAGCAACAGGATGGATTCTTTAATAAAATGAAAATACCATGGAAGTAAAAACAAAAATACAACTTTTTCAATGAAAAAAACTGAATTTTTCGTTATATAAATCTTAGAGATATGAACGTGGATAAGGTTGAGCTAGGGTTCCTAGGATCTATAACTGCTAGAAGCATCTTCTCTAGGAATGAATGAGATCTAGGACTCCTGGATTCAAGTTTAATACAATCCTCATTTATCACACGACCATCCCTGCAGGCAAAAATAATTATTTTGTCGAAAATATTTCCCAAACATCTCTTTCTTGATCATTTGAGAATTGTTCAGTTGTGTTTAACTGCTTTTGTTTGTTTAACGACTCCTTGTTTAAAAGGTAAACTGTTCCTAAGTCTTCAACTGTTCCTTAATGTACAATATTTTCAAAAATGTTCTATTGTTTCAACGGATCCTAAGTGTTCAACGGATCCTAAGAGTTCAACTGTTTCTAAATGATCACTGTCAACTATTTTTGGATGTTCAATTGTTTTTAAATGTTTGATTGCTCTTAAATGATCAATTGTTCTCAGATGTTTCATTGTTCTTAAATGTTCATCAGTTCCTAATTGTTAAAAATGTGTTGAGCTAAGATTGCTCATAGTCAAGCATTTTTTGTTAAGGACTATGGAACAGTGTTGAGAGGAAACCATGCCACCACAGATGTGATCCTGCTGGCATTATTTGTTTATTATGTATTGTTCCAATCTTTGTATGAGAATCATATCTGAAATGTTTACCATTTCAGATATTATACAATGAGCTTGGACTCCATTGATTATATAAATTGCCAATAGAACCACCATGAAAGCATCTTTATCATTTATTTATATTTTGTTCTTTGTTGATATTTAGATTGATCTGGAATATGATAATCTTATGAGGAAAAAAATGTAATAATGGAAATTCTTAAACGAGATGAAATAATCTTGATACATTCTTTAACGAAGGCCGCATCATCGAGTTTAAGAATTCCATTATTACATTTTTTTCCTCATAAGATTAATATTATATCATAATTGTGAGGTTTCATGAGCACATACCCTATTGAATTTAACTAATTGTTTTTTTTTTTTTCAGGTGAATTATGAATATTTCAAGTTGGAAGAACTGACAATAAAAAGCGTTGTGAACAAGTTTTCGTATTTAAGTTTAACCTCTTTCTTGATTGTCTCTGTCCTTTTATTTTATTTTTTTTTATTTTATTTTTCATTTGATTTAACGTTACATATTGCATGTCGTGTCATTGTTTAGTTAGTTTTGTTAGTTTTGGTTTCTATTTTGTAATGCACGTTTGTAGCTAGATTGTCATTTCCAATAATTACTATATTCAGATCTAGCATGCCAAGAAATGTGCCGTTAAGTGTTTTAGACGAGGAGAAGATAGAGAGTGGGGGTGGATTAGCCAAAGCGACAGAACGGGATCGAGAGATAATTTACAAACAGTTCATATCCTGGGTTTCAGATCAAACTAAGGAGAACAGAGATATTTCTCTCTATGATGATACAGATTTAGAAAGATTCGTTTGGACTTTCTTTTTCACAATGCGTGTTACTCCTAAGGTTTGTTTTATAAGATGAATGTTATACGTTATATAACACCCCCCCCCCTGTCACCCATGAGTGTCCACAAAAACATTTCAGCCCACTGGATCCGGCATATATATGAAAGTCTTCCTTTATTATATAGAATGTACATTGTACAACCAATATTTGAATACTGTATTTAATTTAATTTAGGGGAAGTTTGTTAGAAATGAGAAAGTAGGCCGGCCAAAATTGAATACCGCACTGAAGCATTTTTCTCAACTGAAGATGTGTCTGAAAATGAAGTATGTATATTTATTTACAATATTAAAATTGTTCCTTCTGAACCGTGTAATAATGGGAATTCTTACACGATAGGTTTACTACTATGAAACCGAACAGATATGATATAATAAGTATTCTATATTGACATTGATAGATGCTTGTACCAGACTTTCAATCTGTACAAGACCTGTCTCAGCGGGCACAAGATCTTACGTGTTATCTGTTGCAGATAAAATACATGAGGTCTCAGATTAGAACCGGGCGTTCTATAAGTGTGGAGAATAGGGGCGTGGCCAATATGCCTCGATCAAGCAAATCCTAAGGTTCTTAGATCAACAAAATGGTTTAACTGACATTATTTGTTCAATGGATTTTAAATGTTAAAATGTTATTAAATGTTTAGTTGGTCCTAAATGTTTTAAGTGCAATTGTTCCTATAAGTTTAATTGTTCTTTATTGCTAAATAATGTTTAAATGTTAATGAAATATAATTAATACTATATTGATATTTGTGAGGGTTCATTCAAGAAAGAACGAATATGATTTATAAATAATTTTGTAAGGCATTGAAATTCAAAACTCTCCTTTTGAATGGTGTAAAAATGGTAATCCTTACATATCTTTACAGTAGTGAAACCCTTAAACTGGAAAATGACTGTTAGGACTGAAGTTATGATTTTAAATAGATGAGTGAACATAAAACAAAATTGTGTAGTGTGCTAAAACATCGAATACACATAACAATGCTTAAATATTGTCTTCCTATTCCACAGTTGTATTTAACTCACTGTACTAGATATAAAATAATAATGTTTCTGCTACCTAAAAGAAGCTTTAAGAAGTTTCCAAACAGGTTCAGGATATCCATTCTCCTTTAACTTCTCAGGAACCTGAAAATAACACTTCGATCATATCAAATCCATGATCCAATCCGACCATAGTAATAAATTGATGAAATAACAAGAGTATCGTATTAATATAAACCCAACCAAACTTTTGAAAAATAAATGATTTCAAAGGGAGAAGGGGGGGGGGGGGGAAA
>NW_019396328.1:99946-120068 GCF_000591075.1 Eurytemora carolleeae | reverse complement strand
CCCCCCCCCCCCCCCACCGGTTCGCGTTTGTTTGGTAACAATAAACGTCATAGCTTAGACATAGCCTCCGAACTGGACACTAGTTGCGAGCCTTGATTGAAAGAGGTCATCATTGATAAAATAAAAAGTCAGTCGAGCATTTTAGTTTTATTATAGGACACTTTGATTTTAATAAGTTTGTTGAATGCTGGAGGCTGAACTATGTTGCCTAATCACTAAGATTAACCACTTTTTTCTTCAACCGAGAGATGTGGATCAATAATTTGCTCCCCGGTTCAAACCAGAGCTGAGGTTCAACTCTTTTCTGTGCATTGAGGGGTTCAGCCAATATTTTCTTGGTTTCGATTATCATTACTATTAAAGGACAACCCATCATTCAATGAAATAGGGGTCGGCGCTCCTAACCGCAGAAATGTATCCATGAGTTGTACTGTCCACCCTAGGCGGTCTGCCCAAGACAGCCCCATTTCTGGTTTCGATTAAAAATACTAAAAATATGCATTTACGAAGATTTCGTCCGAACAAAAAACCAGAAATCGTAAAAAAAGAAGGGTCTGCTAATTAAAAAGTATATTGTACTCCAGTACCCCACTGACCTAGTAAACCCCCTGAGTTCTCTGAAACTGAAACCATCCAGAGCTGGGTTGGATCCTTATCATCCTGCAGTTCAAACCTCAACCCTGAGACAAACAATATTTTTTAAATTTATACGGAAAAAGGCCAAATGAGCTGATTTATGTAATTTTTTTTAGATATCAATGTTTTTGTTTCTTCGAACTGTTTATTTTCTTTTGCAGTTTCTCTGAGAACATGACATGACTATAAGAAGTAATGGAGAAACTCTCCGAAAAAAACGATTTTCGAGTCCGGAAAACGACGGTATTTTCCACATTTTTTTAATCAGACTAGGTTACCGTTGTAAATCGGGCATTACAATCTTTACATGGAAGACCATTGAAATTATGCTTACAGTCTCTTTAACACATTGCTTAGAAATCACGCCTCATCACCTGATTTTATATGATCTCCGAATGCAGTTGAGTTGGTTGGTTCAATATCCTTCTCAAGGAATATCCAAGATCGTTCCTTTCCTAGTTTCTCTAGGTCCTTGTAATAACTAGGAGATAGGTTTGAGTCGGAGTCGGAAGAGGAGGGAGGTTTAAGATTCGTCTGTGCATAACCAAATCTTCGAATTCCTAAAATAAATAATGAATTAAGATTTACCATCCCCATCTCATCCTGTGCCACTAGCTGTTCCGATCCGTATCATCTCGTCCCCGCATCCCGTCCCATCCCATCCCATCCCGTCCCGTCCCGTCCCGACCCTAAACCNAGAAATTGAGGAGAATGTGGCTTCCCGTCCCGTCCATCACATCACTAACCTGCCCTGCTGAGATTGTACCAAGAATACTCTGGATCTGGATTGAACTGAATACTAGGATTCAGGTAGGAAATATACAGGAGCTGACCGCAAATTAGTTTCACGTGTGCAAACCAGTAAACACCGGATTCTAAATAATTAACAAAAGAAGAATTGAAAATAGTTATCCCCTATCAATTATAGAGTTTTGATCGCTTTCTTTTAATTCTTTTTTTAAATAATAATCTTTATAATTTTCCCCATTCACCAATTTAAATCATCTAAAATTAAAAAAAAATGTCCTTCTCGTTTAAGATTGATCTTTATTAGCATATAAAAACTACACTTTCTTACCATATTCTATCTCACAAACAGTGTTTTCCGAGATAATAGATCTAAAAATACAAGCTTTAAAGGGATTGTAAGTGAAATATTATTCAAGTGATCTTTGAATAGAAAAAGTGCGTTGCATTAAATTAAATACCGCGGATATTTTCCCAAAAAATTAAGACCTCGTAGCAGATTACATTCAAAAGAATCACTCACTAAAAAAATCTACCGGAGGTTTAACTTTAATATTTTCCTTTTAGTTTTTGATACCTTTACCACTAAATTAATAAACTTTAATCGCAAAAACAAATTTTTCTTACGTTACGAAGAAAATAATTGCTTTTAATTTTAAGAAAACTAACCTTAAACTCTGTTCAACATGAGTAAAACTCTGAGGATCAGCACCACAAGAGTTCGTCATTGAGAGATAACTCTCCCAGTCAAAACTCATTTCATTCTGAAATATAAGGACTGGTGATACCAGTAGTAAACACAGGACAGTAACTGATAGTCTAATGGTACAAACACGATTTTGAATACAAATTGCTTTTATACTGAAGTGTGAAATTATCAAATGCTCCGGGTTTCGCCAAAATAAGTTTCAAGTCCTTTTCAGAAATCAAATTTGCAATTTTCTAAAGGGTTATCAATTACATTCAAGAGCTTTACTAAACCATTGCTAAGTTGTTCAACAGATTTTGTTTTAACTATATTTTTAACTATTTCTCTGAGGGCTCTTATAATGATGCTATTACTGTATATTTATGACGGACAAGTTGAACATTTTTATCTGGATCTATGGTAAGAATCTGAAAAAAGCAAAATTTGACTAATTCTACAATTTATTGAAATCCTTAGTCCAATGATCAATAATTACGCCTTAATTAAGTATCCTGAAAGAGGCAGTTCAGGTTAATGCCCAGTTTTCGTACAGAACAGCACCGTATGTAAAACTGATAATGTCTAAGTATAAAAATTATAATATAAAAATATTTGTCTAATACAATGACTGGTTATTCCATCTCGTCCATCATTTCGTCCATTGTTAAAACATTTTTATCCTTTTCTTTTTCCTTTTCCCCCTTTTCCTCATACACCGGACCACAGTATACTTCGGAGGTTTCTGACCACTCTACGGCAGCCGCCGCCGACCTTGAAGCTTCATGAACAACTTCTGGACAAATATCAACTTCTGCTCGTGTTGTGACTGGTTCAGTAGACGCAGAAGGACCAGTAGAAGATCTAGGAGTTTCTTTATCATTATCTAGATCAATTTCTTCATCTATATGCAGACGGCGAAGAACATCTTGATCTTGATCTGGTCGGTTTTCTTCCTAAAATTAAAATTGTAAAAAATAAGAATTGTCAGAGACTGAAAATAAACAAAACATATAAATTGATGGAAATTTCGTCCCAACTGGGTTTACCTCAAGATCTCTCATCAACTCGTCCTCCTCTTCCTCTTTCCTCCTCGCATCCTCCCTCTCCTTCTTTTTCCTGGCGGCCAGCTCCTTGTTCCTCTTCATCCTTTCCAGCTGCTCCTCGGTCAATCTGCTGCTCCGGGGACCAGGGGAGCTGTGCGAGAGAGGGGCAGCAGTTCTACTGGTCAGTTGCTGGAAGGGATCAATTTCAGGTTCGCCCTCCCCACCATCATATCTAGAGTAAGTAATCCTTTTTGAGTTTCAGAACTTCATAATGAATTAAGAAAAAAAAAAAACACTTTATGGGGATAAAAATTGCACAAAATAGGGATAAATATTCACCAAGCAAAATCTTGGAAAGGGTGGAAGATCAATAATTAATATAATAAACTATTAAGAAAGATAGCAAGTTAGTAAGTCCGTAAACGTAAACAAACTTATCGATTTAGACGAATTAAAAATTCTTGCGACACGCCAGTCTCTAAATAAGTATTTATTCATCTTTATTTTATTTTATTTCTCGGTTAAGTCAGAGCTATTGAAGGGATGGACACTAAGGCATGATTCTCAAAGCTTTTAAAAAGAAAACTAACGATACAATTTATCAAATTTACTTTCAAGCATTCTAAGATTCTTCAAACTTTATTTGTGTTGTACATGCTCATTTTTTATATTATAAAATAATCTATAATTGACTGACCTTTCGACCTCCCTCTCCACTGCAGCCTCAACCCTGTCGTCCACGACCTCCTCCTCCCTGACAGGGTTCACCAGCATACCCATCCTGATCTTCTTCACGTGGGTCGTCACAACCTTCTTGTTCCCTAACCTGAAACAAAAATTATATTTTAAGATTTCCTCCTGGTTACAGACTCATTAGATCAAATCAGGATTCCAAGGATAACTATACCCCCCCAACTCCTCCAACGATGTTAGACATCGCTGAACGACAGAAAACAATCAAATTTTGGACAACAAGTTAAGTAACAAAGAAAAATGGCAGTAAGGTTTTTAACCACCCCTTCTCATGCCCAAATCTTCGATTATCATTTGATTAAAAAACCCCTATATTTGTGGTTTTTTGTTAAAACACTCCTCAGGAGCAGTTAGATATTAAAAATAAGTTAAGATTTGAAATTATAAAATTTTAACTAGTTTTCTATGATACCCCTCCCCTCAGGCCTCACCTGTTAGCAATGATATCCAGGGTATCATCAAAAGGAAGTTTAGGATAAAGTCTATGCGCCCAGTGGTTTAATTTATGCATTATCACGTCCAAATCCTCGAATTCTTTACCATGTCCACTAGGCTTCCAGTCCTACAATTTATACTGAATCAAACTCGATAAAAATTTTGATTCAAACTTTATTGAGTTTATTTCATACCTCAGGTTCAAAGGTCAGTGAGTCAAAGGTACAAATGATAAAAAAACTTCCATCACTGGCGTTGAAACTTTTTTTTCTCTCTTGAAAAAATAAAATTTCTCAACAATATAAAACAATAAGAAAAGTAAAAAGAAAATTCCCATGCATTCAAAATAATAGATACTGGTGAACATGAAATGGATTATATTTGCCTGATACCTTAAACTATAGATACTGGTGAACATGAAATGGATAATATTTGCCTGATACCTTAAACTATAGATACTGCTGAACATGAAATGGATTATATTTGCCTGATACCTTAAACTATAGATACTGCTGAACATATATTTGCCTGATACCTTAAACTATAGATACTGCTGAACATGAAATGGATTATATTTGCCTGATACCTTAAAAAGTTCTTCTATTGTATGAACACCTCTAGGCCCCATTAATCTATCTGCATTTAGTTTAGGTTGTGGATTCTTTATCACTCTCTTCTTCTTCTCTCCGCCATCTGCCCCGTCCATATTCGCCGTGGCATTCATCTGTGTACCCCCATCTCCTGATTATTATTATAAAAGCTAAAATTTCAAGATGTTTTGAAGGTCTTTATGTAAAGTCGGAACTTATGATTTTTTTTATTTGCAATGCTAACTAAACTCTATATTCATTGTGGAACATTTTAAATAAGTGCTTATACGTGAAGAAAACAGCTCATTATTTTTTCTTTATCATTATTATTTTCTTTAGCAATATTTTGGCATAGAGCTGATAGTTTTAGTTTTTGATTGGTCGGAGCTTAAGGGAAATCATATATCAATCGGACTACTGCCTACTTAAGTAAACAACACTACATTAGTGCCGACCTCTGTTCTATATACTTGACATTTAGTTAGCAAAAAATAGGATCATCCATAATTTTATTTATATAATGTAAACAAAATTTCAGTTGAGCTTCAATTGTTAAGTGGTAAACCCGATTCAAAACAACAGAGTACGAATTTAATGAATTTGAGCCGCGTCTCGAATCCACCAAAAAAAACGGTTTCGACTGAGATCTTGAAAAATTAAATACAATTTCAAGCGGAACCAACCATAGTTCTCAAATTCTTTAAATTCGGCCTCAATATTCTTCAATTAAAACTTTATCTGAGCAACAGAGAGGAAGATAATATCATTTTCCTCTTTTAATACGTTTTCAATACCGACAATTACATTCACTGTCTCTGCACTATAAATCCGCATTTCACTACTATTGAAAATAATCAAATTTTTACATAAATAGAAATAGTTAATAAATTTCTGACCTTGCGTCTGATCTTCGTCCGGAAACAAGCTGGCCTGTTCCTCTCCTACAAACAGTCCGGACATATCCGCTTCTACATCAACCCCCGCCATTTTGATTTTCTGAAAATATAAAAATATATTCGTACTAATCTATTTTACATGAAAGGGTGCAGGTACTTTTCAGTTCGTATTTTTACGCCTAGGATTGATTTACATAATTATTTAGATTCAAGTAAATGCGGGAAAATATTAATTGATAATACTATATACAAAGAGTATATTATTTTTGTATTAGCGGAAGATACTAGGCCTATCAATATCTATATATTCTCATTGTTTGAAATTAAAAGTTAATACAAATGACAGCTCTTGCCGAATATCTAGATTGACAACCAACTTCAAAAACAAATGTAGCAAATGCGTAAGACAACTGGTAGTTTTTTGGTCACTAAAATATTTACTAAATTCTTGGTCCCTATCTGGTGGTTATATATGTAAGTTAAAACTAATCGTTAATTATATTTAAGATGTCAAGCTTCTCCTTAACCATCCTCTAAACTTATCAGTAATTTCTTCCTGGAGGTCAATTAAGTTGAGATCATCTTCTAGTTGATCTCCATCTCTGTAAGAGGCTGCTGAGATTGAACCGAGTTCTCTGTTTCGTTACTCTGAAAATATTAAAAAAAATTGACAAACTTTAATATATAAGTAAGATTAGGTGGGCTTGACATCATCAGTTTACTCGAACGACTAGAACTGACAAAATTTTTAATTTGATAATTGATTATCAAGGTTGTTTACTTTCATCACGCTCCTCTTCTGACAAAAATTTTGAAAGCTGAATGCTTCTTTTTAATCGGCCATTATTTCTTCTTAATTTTTTAAACTAAAAATTTGGCGGATTTTCAGTTTTCAATTAGCCAAACTTACATATAATATATATTGATACCTTGTTTGTTATTGGATGGCTATTGGGAGTTCCTACAGCCTCAGGATTAATAGTTACACTTTTAGTACAATTGTAGGTTTTATAGATACCAACCAATCGGTCTGCCAGCTCAAACATATTAGACCTTTACATAAAAAAAATAATATATAAGTTCTCATACTATGTTTTAATTTTCAAAAATTAAGATAAAGCATGCAGTAGCTTTCTGTACAGACATTACAAAGAATGAGAGTATTAAGCTTTGACGGAAAATTAATTTCTTTTTACGAAAAAAATTAATTTTTATCTACAAATTTTTAAAAACCAACAAGTCAATTACTGTATTTTTAATTAACTATCTTCTGAATTTAGATGAAAAAGATTTTGACTATTATTTTTTTATAGAAAATTGAGTCAAATATTAAATATTAAAAAATTCAATATATATTTAGTGTGAATTTTTTATCTATATTATGTAAAAAAAAGCAAACGTATTTTTCTTTTTGAATAATTAAATGAAGTCAATCATTATTAATTTAATGAAAAAGATAAATACATTGTTATCTGTTTTATGTTATAAAAAGTTGAACCTGAGACTGATGATGATGAATTGTGCATTTCTAGTTCTCTCCTTGATATAGTTTGCAACTATGGAAACGTTCTTGAAATCCAACGCGGCATCAATCTCATCCATCACGTACAGGGGTGTGGGCTGAACAAATCACGTGAAGGGGGGGGGGGGTATAGACTGAGCATATTCAGGTCAATTAAACGTAACCAATTACATTTAGGGGTGTAGACTGTAGATTGTATCAAATCAAATCAAATCAAATCAAATCAAATCAAATCAAATCAAATCAAATCAAATCAAATCAAATCAAATCAAATCAAATCATTAGTTGCAGGGATGGCCTAAGACTCCACACATCCAGGTTAATAAACTGTAACAAATCACGTACAAGAATTTAGGACTTGGGTGAATACATTTAAAGATAATAAAATGTAACCAATCACGTAGATAAGTCTTATTTCCCATTTCTGAACTGTAGAACAAATGTTCGGCTTCTTACTAGCTAAAATTATGGGTTTTACATTTGAAACAGATTAAATTTGTGTTTTTAATCTCCCCACACATTTTTTCAACCCTAAAATCACAAAAAGGAGTTAGGAGGGTAGGAAGGCCCGCCACATCAATTTCTAGTCCGAGCCACATTCTCCTCATTTTCTCGTCCGAGTCACCTTGAAATCCTCGTCCCTCGATTATTATGTGTTAAAAAGTTTCCAATTCTCTAAGATAAAACTATTTTTTTTAAATCTGGCCACGTTAAGCCTTAAAATATGGATAGACTGAAGTATTGCAATGATTGGATCATGTTGTTCAAACCCACGAGAATGATGTCAAACTTTATTTAGGTAAAACATCCATCTCTTCTGCCTCCATTATGGCTAACCTTCGCGATATAAAATAAATAGCAAAATATTTGGTATATCTCTGCCTATCATTTTCCCTATGGAACCACTCAGAAAAAAATCTATGGTTTTTACTGATATGTTTAAAAGTCTCCAGCCTATTATTTGTCAGAACAAGGCTGTTTTTGTTATTTTTCTCTTATAAATCTTTAAATAGAGAGTGGCCCGATTCTTTAAAAATAGTTTAATCTGGGAGGATGAGACACTTAAAAAAATAGTATTGAAAGGACGAGAATTTTGAGGTGGCTCGGACGAGAAATTGAGGAGAATGTGGCTCAGACGAGAAATTGATGACGAGAAATTGATGTGGCGGGCCTTCCACCCCTCCATCACTCCTGTCAGCACTTTTCTAGCTAAATGATACAAGGTCATGTTAAGGTAAGGCCTGGTATACCTTGTAATAATGTAGAGCGAAGACGAGAGCCAATGAAGATAAAGTTTTCTCTCCTCCGGACAGATTAGAAATATTCTTCCAGGACTTCTTCGGAGGCCGGACACTGAACACAATCCCCTCCGAGAATGGATCCAGGCTGTCCACCAGCTCCAGCTCAGCATCTCCTCCTATACAGTAGTTAATATTCATGGACATTCCCTTTATTTTCATAGTAAAGAACAATCACGTCATCTTTATAATTTGGGAACAATCCTTTATTCCGGTGCAATCCCTTTATCATCATTTAGAATACAATACAATACAAAACAATCCTTTTTAAATTAATTGAGAACGATAATTTCTTTGAATTGAAGATGATTAAATACACTCCCATAAACTTTTTTATTTGTGAACAATTCCTTAATCTTCTATAATATAGAAACAACCCTTTAATTAATATGATCAAGAAACAATCTTCAATTACTTTTTGATTCAAAATTATTTGCTTAACTAAATCATCTAACAGTCCCTTTAGAAGTGAAGTCTACTGTCCCAAGGTGTTTACCTAGAGTGATCATCTGGTACATCTCCTTAAGTTTCCCGGTGATTATCCCGAAACCATCCATGAAGTCGGTCAACCGCTGCTTCCTGTAAAAAAAAACTAACTGTTTAAAGGGACTCTGTCAACGTAATTTATGAGAACTTGGTTTAATCCTATATTTAAGTAGTACTGAGTAAAGTGCTGCTGACTTTTATGAATTTTTAGGAAGAAAAACAGGAATATATTTTAACAAATGAAGCGTCACTTGAAATTTCATGACAGTGACTGTAACTTCAAGTGTATTTATGTATTTATAAAAATGATAACCTGAGATCGTCATGGTGTTTTCTCTGCTCGTCTCGAGCTTTCGTCATTTCGTCGAGTTCGGCCGCTCTCGCCATGTAAACCTCTTCCTTCTTCTTGTATTCAGCAATAGCTGCCATATTTGGCCTGAACAATGTTAAGTCAGACTTTTCGGGGTTAACTGCGCGACTGGCGGCATTACTGGAACAACTCATCATACGCTGCCTCACATTTTTCATTTTAAATATAACAATAACAAAGACTAACTTGTTTCGTTACATACACTGCATTCAGCTCAGAAATCATTTTATTTAGTCGATGATAGATCCGGATTTAAATCCAGCTCATGAACAGCTATTAAGTCCTTCTAATAAATTTGCATTGTCAAAAGTGCAGAATATGTTTGAACAGGTTTAAAAAACTGGTAAACATTTGCAGAATATCTTAAACCCGGTAAAAAAAACTTGAACATACCTCGTACATTGTCAATGTTTATTGTTAACATATTAAAAGTTTGCGGAATAAATTGTGAATCTGTATTCTGTATAAAAGCCAAGATAATGGAGAAGCTTAATGGGTGTACCTCATAGCTTGTAGTTTCCCGTCTAGTTGCTGAATATCCATATCTAGTTCTTCTAGATCCAGATCCAGGGCATCCAGTTCATCATCAGTATACACACGCAGCTCTTCACCTTCTTCATCAGGAACAACCTGATCAAATCAAATCAAATCAAATCAAATCAAATCAAATCAAATCAAATCAAATCAAATCAAACCAAATTTTTAGGGAGGAACTGAAGAAGTAAAGAAGTAAAGAAGTAAAGAAGTAAAGAAGTAAAGAAGTAAAGAAGTAAAGAAGTAAAGAAGTAAAGAAGTAAAGAAGTAAAGAAGTAAAGAATAACAAACTATACTAACCAGAAGCGTGAGTTTTCTAAGATCCCTCTTGTACATACTGATTACATTATTGAGTTCTCTTATCTGTCCATCTATTTTGTCTAACCTCTGATCAACCTAGAGAATAAACATTAAATTTCTAATAATATTTCGGGGAAAAACTTCATCATCTTTCCCTACTTATTTACTTTTTAATCTTCAAATATATTTTTGTTGTTGTTATTTTTTATCTTTTGTTTCTACCGTTAGTTTTGCAAGTTACTTAAATTTTCTTTTTTTAAGTTAGAAACACGAGAATACCTTCGTTATTTTTTAAGTTAGAAAATCAAGGATGTATTCGTCATATTGCTCAGCCTACAGTTTTAAGGGTACATTTGTGAATCAGGCATGGAACTTAGAGTCAATTGAAATTTCGTTAACAGTTCCTTTAATATAGTTGCAGGATCATCTATGAAGGATCCCTGGTTCCTACCTCTATCCTGCTGGACTTGAGCTCTGTCTCCTCCTTGTTCCATTTGTCCTGGATCTTCTTAAGCTCTCTAATCTGCTCCGCCATCTTCTCCATCTCCTCCTGGGCCTCGTTCTTTTTGTCCAGCACCTACAACATCATAGGTAGAATAACTATTCAAGAATATAACCAGAAGCCAGATTTAATGAATTTGATAGGTCGTTGAACTACCTACAGCCGCTTCTAATCCTGAACCACCGCTTTAAATAT
This sequence comes from Eurytemora carolleeae, assembly GCF_000591075.1. NCBI lineage: Eukaryota > Metazoa > Arthropoda > Copepoda > Calanoida > Temoridae > Eurytemora > Eurytemora carolleeae. Next base: position 109,073 of record NW_019396328.1, on the reverse strand, counting down.
TCATAAATTTTAACATTGAATCGGTGATAAGGATTTGAACCGGCACGGCAGTAGGCAGTTCATCGACCTAGCTTAAATTATTTAAATTCGGTCTCAGATGCCAGATTTAATGAATGGCAAGAAGTTGAACCGTGCAGACTTAATTCAACCTCTTCTAAGTGCACCAGTTAAAACAAGCAGGGGTGTATATTTTCTTGAAAATCATTTCCCCTCCCTCAATTAGATTATAATTTGTGTCTCCATTTTCTTTTACCTTAGTACACAACACTTCAATCTCATCTTTTCGCGCTTTCATTTTTCGCATAGATTCTTCAAACTCCTTCTTCTCATCCTCGTAGCCTTTTATCTGAATAATAAAGTGGTTTATGAAATCAAATCAAATCAAATCATACTTTACCGCTTATATTGCTTAAGATGTCCTTTGTAAAGGTTTGAGTTTGAGATCTCATCCCCAACGTATTCATTTTTAGATGAAGAATCTTATAAAACTTTTTCAAAATTCATTTAAGATAATTTAACATTATTCACCTCATTAACGTCATTGAACCCTTTAAGATTTAATTTATTTGTTTGTCAAATTTTTTTTTAACAATTTAAACATGAACAGCAATGTCCCTTTTAACATAAACAGCATTGTCCTCTGTAACATGAACATAATACTTCTTAATTTGACAGAAAATATCCTTTTTAAAATCATATCAAGTTGATAAAATTTCTAAAATGTGAAAATTTGTTCCATATTCCTACCTTATCTTCACATTTCTTGATCTCCCTTTCACTTGTCTTGATCTCCACCTCCAGCCTTGTGATCTCCTTCCTCATCTTGTCCAACTGCTTCTGCGCATCATCCCTCTTCTTCTGCACGCTCTTGATCTTGCCTCCTGTGATCTCCTTGATCTTTGCGTCACAGTTCTTGACCTCCCTGTTCACCTCTTCAGCTGCCTCCGCAGCAGCATTGTACTTTACTTCAGCGGCATTCACGCGCTTTTCAAGTTCAGCAACCTTCAAAGGAAATTTGGACGTTAAACTCTAAATGAAAAACTTCAGTGACTTTATAAAATCAGTCTGAAGTAAGGCATTATATCCTGTTATGGATTTTTAATTTTCAACAGAAAAGGGGAAAGATAAATAATAAATTAAGAATTCCCCCCCCCCCCAAAAAAAAATAACTGAATCCGACCGAAAAAACATGTTAGGTGTTTGGGACCTCAAAATAAGGGCGGTAGCCGTGACATTTGTTTTATAATTGAGTTGGGTGTAGCCTTATCATACACGGTAGAAAACTATTAATAAAAATTATGAGATGTGCAGTGTTCACTGCTCTAAAATCAGGGCAACATTAGATAAGGCTTTTAGAGACGTCCTACTTCCCCCCATACTTATGGTCTTGTGGTTTGTAAGGTTTGCACTATCGAAGTTTAAGTGAAAATTTATTAATATAAAAACATTAATTTCTTTACTCAGATTGAAAGGTTATTATATTATTATTATTATTAAGGGACAACCCGGCATATGATGAAATAGCAGCCAAAAATTATCCTTTGACAACGCGGTCCGCAAAGCCCTTGGGAGAAGACTATTAAATTAAAAATCGTCAGGCTCAATGTTATGTGTTATGATTAAACCTACCTTCTTCTTATCTGGTTCTGCTTCCTTAACCCGGGCTTCCTGATCATCAAGCTGACTTTCACACATACGAAGCTAAATATTTTTAAAATTTAAAAATTAAAATTCATTACAACTGAAACCAACTTTACAATAAATAGAATAACTTTAAGGAACTTAAGACGTATATAATTAAGTGACTTACTTGCGGATTTAACATGCAGAGAAAAAAAGAGATTTTTTAAATTCAAATGACAAAACCTCCCTTCTTGATACTTAGAAGGTCAATAAGGTACCGTTATGAGGTTGGACAAGGCAGTCCCTTAATGAGGTTTGTACTGACCTGTTCATTGAGAGGATTAACTTCAACCTCCAGTTTACTCTGCTCTTTCTTCAGATCTTTGATCTCACGTCCCAACCTAATATGCAGTCAATTTATATACAGATAATTAGAGATCATAAATTAAATCCAAGATCATATTCAACATTCAAGATCAACATTCAAGATCAACATTCTAGATCAGGATCAACATTCTAGATCAGGATCAACATTCTAGATCAGGATCAACATTCTAGATCAGGATCAACATTCTAGATCAGGATCAACATTCCAGATCAGGATCAGGATCAGGATCAGGATCAGGATCAGGATCAGGATCAGGATCAGGATCAGGATCAGGATCAGGATCTACAAGAATCTAATGATCTACCTGATTATTAAGTCCTCTAGCTCTTGTCTCTTGTTAAACAACTCCCTGAAAATTATGTTAATCGTAAAAACTAAAATAAATTGATTAATTAATTTATCTTTTTACAGGGGTGTATGTAATTCTAATTTTATTATTCTTCCCCCCCCCTGAAATTTTTTGATTTCCTTCCCCAAATTCAATAACCAAAAAGACATAATTTTTTACTGCCGTGCATAATAAACCCCACAAAGTTGCATCTTGCAAAAATGCCGGCGCAGGCAATTTTTTAAAAAAACTTTTGGTATGGTTGTACTGGCAAAGAAGTTTCGATTGTTTATTAGTCAGTCCAGGGGTATTTTGATGGGGGGGGGGTGGGGGGAGGGGGTTTACTCTCAAATTCTTAATTTTTGATTTTTTTTTTTAATATGTTTGACTATTGAAGTTTTAATATGTTTAATTGAGTAAGGGGCATTCTTTAAACATATTTTGAATGAAATTATGCGCGAAGCGTTAAAAATTTTCATAACCCTATATTCCCCTTTCCTTTCTTATCTGCCAACCTTCCGTCAATTTTTTCCCTTCCCCTAACCTTCTCTACATTCCCCATAAATTCTCCTTCTACTTCCCTAACTTCCTTTTCCCTTCCCTACCTTCCCTGTCCCTTTAGTAGTTCCCTAATCCCTATTTTTGTCTTTCCCCCTCAACCTTCCCGTTTCCCTCGCAATCTTCCCTTTTCCCTCCCGACATTACCTTTCCCAAACTTCCCATTCCCTACTTTCACCCTTCCCTAACTAGCTCTTTCCCTAACTAGCTCTTTCCCTCCCTACCTATCTCCTTCCCTCCCTACCTTTCCCTCTTACCCATCTTTCTCCACCCATCCCTTTCTTCTGTTTGCCCTTTCCCTTTTACTTTTCTTTCCCCTTTTCCTTCCCCTTTTCCTTCTCCTTTTCCTTCTCCTTTTCCTTCTCCTTTTCCTTCCCTTCCCTTCCCTTCCTCTTTGATTTCTTTTAAATTTATACACCCCTGTCATAAAAACTAAAAAAGAAAACAATATTGAAATTATTTTCAATGTTTAATGTTCGTTTAATGTTCGTTTCATTTTCATTGAATATTCAATATTTTGACAAGCACAAATTTAAACCAGTGGTGACATTTCGAAATTATAATAGAGACAATGATGATTCCACTGTTTTCTGGTTACCCCCGTATATGCTGTATATCCTACCTGTATTCAGCATCTAATGTTTCAATACTTCTCTCCATTCTCTGCATCTCCTTAGGATCCGTCTGGGGGACTGCAGCAACCTTTTCAGCATTACAATGAATAAATGAATCGCCGCAGCAACTTTCAATCAATCAATCATCTCCTTAGGGGGGGAGCATCAAACTTTAAGCCTTACAATCAATTAATCAATATTTTCCTGGGGGGGGGGTCAGCTACTTTAAAACATTACAAACAATCAATTAATCAATCAATCGTCTCCATAGGATCTGTCTTTAAACATTTCAATCAATCAGGAATCAATTAGGTTGTCAACCAAATAATTAGACTATTAACTCATCAAAAATTTAATCTATTGGACAGACAATTTATGATGACAATAAAAAAATCAGACAATTAATTTATTATTTTATTAATTAAGCAGATTATCAATTAACTATGCATTCAAATAAACAAACATTCAATTTATCATACAGTCATTTAATCAGATATCCAACTGATATGATTAATCAGATATCCAACTGATATGATTAACCAGATATCCAACTGATATGATTAATCAGATATCCAACTGATATGATCAATTTTCTCTTCAAGATATATTTTTTTACCAAAAAACCTGCAAAATTAAGAAACGAGTTTTAACCTGTTGCCCCATTAGTCCTCTAAGTTTCTGTTTTCCTGTTCCAGACATAGTTCCAACAGTTTCAATCAATTCTCCTTCCAGAGTTACAACTTTATGCCTAGTATATCAGTTTTAATTAAAATTATAAGTTTTAAATAATTCTAATTATTTTTAAAGCAGATGGGTTTGGGAAATGTTAAAAACTCGCATTAAAAATTTAGATATATTTTTTTGTATGCGTGCTGTTAAAAACCAAAAAAACAGACAATTTTTTGGGGAGGGGGGGATTAGAGAAAAGGTATCGCTTGAAAAGAAATTGTCATTTGTTATTCCCTTTCCCTTAATGCGATTATCATTTATTAATAAAAATTTTATTTGTATATTTTGTATAATGCTTGAGGGATCAAATAGTACCTAGTAGCCCCGTACGCAATTTTGATTACGATATTACCTTGTGGCTCCGTACGCAATCTCTGATGCCTGATTCAGATCCCTGGCTACAAGCGTATCCCGGAAATAATGGTAGAACGCAGTGCGTAATCTAGGCTCGTTCACCTTTATCAGCAAATGTCAATCAACTCTAAGATCACCTTCATCAATTGACGCAATACAAGATCAAACAGGTAACCTTTATTAATTGATAAAATACACGATCAAAAAGTTTATTCTGATCAATTTATCAAATACAGGATCAAATGTTAATCCTTGATTAATCTAAAAACACATAATCATTTTACTAAATACAGATCAAATAGTTCACTTCATCATTTTACTAAAGAAATCAAATTCTCAAGTAAATATCAACATTGTTAGTTGTTACATTGATCTTTTTATCAAATACAAGAACAAATTTTTTGCTTTGATCAACTATTTAAAAATCAACCAACTTTATCTTAATCAATTTAACACATAGCAGATCTATCAGTCTAATTTTATCAATTTATCAAATACAAGATCAAGTTATGTTTGGATCAATTAATCAATTACAAACCTTGATTAGATCGAAGAGCCTGGGGACCCCTTGGGGTGCCTGAAACCTCTCATCACATTTGTTCTAAAATACAGAAAAATCTTAGAAAATAATGAAAGTGTTTTTTTTTGTAAAATAAAACATAATAATAAAAGATAATTTAACACATTAACAGCTTGCAACCCGTTAGCTGATAAATCTTAAGTATTAACTCTCTGAAAAGAACTTTCACTTCACCATAATTCTAATCCTGATATATTTTTAGCAACCTTAAAATATCGTTTAACTTTGATATGTTAAATTATGAAATCTCCTAGAACATAAAGTCACAGCACAGGTATATGTACAACATCCAATTGCAATTGTAGGAATTAAAAAATTTGAATTTCTAGCATATGTTCAGTTCCTTTCCACATTAATAAACACCACTTGATCAAAATTGAAGAATTACTTATGTAAGTTTGAAAAAAGGACGTATTACTATTCCGACGAACTCTTGATTTTCGCTCATGTACATTTTCCCTTATGTGTTTTTCCCCACCATTTCTAACCTGAAAGTGTTTGGTTTTGTCCAGAGCGAGGAAATTTGCTGTTCCTAGATTATTTTTCTTCAAGAACGCAATACACTGCTTTCCAGTTTCTACATCTTCAACTAACAAGTTATTCAAGGCTCCTTTGCCAACCGTAGACACAGCGATGTCATATTTCTAAACAATGTCAAGAAAAGTTAGAATAAGGGCATAAAATTCTTTAGATACTCCTTACATATCAATCATTATTAAAGTCACCGGTTTTCTTTTTGTGAATTAAGTGAATTAAATGAATTAAGTTAATGTCCATGTCATCCCCCCNAACCTATCATTCAATAATATAGGGGTTCAAAGCTCTGTGAAATCTACAGAAGTTACCAAGATCCTATATTTTAGTCCTGATCGAAGTAGAAATTAATGAATTTCAAGTTATATCTGACATAGGTATGGATAGTTAAAATACTTTTATGTGTGGCCGTTATTACAGTAGAATAGTAACTCAAACATTCCTATCACAACCACTTATCGCCATTAAATCCATCTGATCTTCAAAGAATTAAAAATATATCCAGATCGGGATATCTGAATGAAACGAAATCCGAATTGTGTCATTTCCTTCTCCTACCTTGTCAATAGCTCCTAGATCTCCTAGTCTAGCAATTATCCCGGGAATATTCCCATTCTTCTTCTGCTGGAGCAGAGCGTCCAAGACCTTCCCGTGGGACTTGGTTGCAGCCTGGGAGCTCCTCTTCTCCTCGTACTCCATCCTTACACCCTGCAGTTCACCTTTCACCACATCCAACCTTTCTGCTACCTAAATCAATCAATCAATCAATCAATAACCAATCGACCAACTAACCAGCTAATGAATATCTTTCTAACCTTCTGTGCTTCTCTCTGTGATGTGAGTAACTCCTTCTCCTTGGCAGGGACCTCCGTCTTCAGTTCCTCCAACCTAGCTCCCTTGTCCTTTAACTGATCCTTGGTGCTCGAGATGGAGTTCTTCAGCTGCTCCAGCCGAATCTTCTCCTTCTGGGCGGCCGAGGTGTAGATCGTCAACTCGTTCTGCGCAATCGTCAACACGGACTGGGATTCGTCGACAGTCTTCTTTAGTCCGATCAGTATACTTCCGTGCTTTTCTCTCTCGTCTTGGAACACCTTGAAGATATTTTTAATAAGTAATCTTATAGGACTCAGTTCAACCATATTCTTGCTCTCTGGATCTGAATCCGTAACATTAAAACTCTCTGGAACAAGATCCACAGAGAAAACATATGAGAGAATGCTAATTCAAAAAAAAATTATATTAAAAACAAGTAAAAATCTTTGAAAGCCAAGAAAGTCTCAGTATTATTGAATAAAAAAATTGTTAAGATTTGAAGAATGAGATGATTTTAATAGAAGTTGAAATGAATCTCCAGTCTCTATTCCTCACTAGTTCAGGTTTCCTTTCACCTGTGTTTCCTGACGAAGAGTTGCCATCGCTTTCTCATAGTTTTTCTCTTCTACTGCGACCTTCTCCTCTAACCTGCACAATACAATTTTTTTTTGAGAAAATCAAACCTGTATTAAAAAAAATTAATGATCCTCGTCTACACATGCGTAAAAAAAATTCAGCAAAAATGTTATTCGTTATGAACGTATAAGGAAAAAAACTATCCCCCTCCCCGTCATATCTTCCTCCCTACTTACTTAGCTTGCTGCTCCGTACACTCAATGATCTTCTCTCTGTTAAGCTCGGGGAGAGACTCCAGCTTCTCGTGCTTCTCCCTCTCCAACTGCATCAACTGGGTCACCTTCTTCCTCCTGAAGTTAAAAGTGAGGTTCAGGATATTCAAATCAAATAATATCATAGATAGATAGATAGGAATTAGAATGCAGATTTTCTAGTAATAGCATGATAGAATTAAACTTCAAATAGACTGTCCCAATTTCCCTATATTGTTTATTTACAAGATCTTTTTTTTTCTTAATTAACGTATATTCTTTCTTGCACCTATGTTACTCGTTACTTATAAATTCTTTTTTACAAAAATAAGAATTTATTAGTAACGAGTAACATATATACATAAATATGTCCATCCTATGAACGAACCTCCACCTACCTGACGTTAGTGCTTTTGCTGTCCTCACTGATATTCGCATCCTCAATCTCGAAGCTGTTGAACTCGGCCTGGTAAGTCTCGAACTTGGTCTGGGCCTCGTTGAAGTCCTTCCCCCTATCACCCATCTCCTTTTCCGCATCCTTCCTCTTCCCCTGAACCTCCTTCAACCTCGATGTAAGATCAGATACACTGCTCTCTATCTGGGCCTTACTTGTCTCATGCTGACTAAAAAATAAATAAGTAAATCAATCAATCAGTTTACCCTTCCACAACCAACCCACCCACCAACCAACCAACCAACCAACCAACCAACCAACCAATCAATCAATCAATCAACCAACCAATAAATCAACACATTTATTTATCCGTTCATTTATTTATTAATTCTTCTTAATCACAACAGGGCTTGTAAGAAGTATCAATACGTTATCTATGCCTTTTTGGGAGGATTGGCATTATCAAGAAACATTTTATTTCAAAGAAGAAAGGATACTTATTGAGTGAACTAACCCGATTTCCTTCTTGCACTGAAGCATGCCGAGCTGTATTCTCTTGTTCTTCTTGTGCACTCTCTCATTCTCCATATGTATACAGTTGAGGGCCTCTTTCATTGGCCCCTCCAGCTCATCCTTCTCCTTCTCAACCAACTTCACCCTGGAGAACACAGCAAGGATTAAGAACTGAAATCTTAATGTCAGCTGCTTAATAATTAAAAAAAATTAATCGAATTTTCACTTTTTGTAGATCCTTCGCGTAGAAGTTTTATTTTAATGCAAGAGCAACCCTGTATATACAGATATAGTAAAGTTTATAGAGCCCTGGAAATAGGAAAAGAATCAGAGATACAATCTAAAAGCCCTCCCTGTACGTTCGACATTGACCGCCCACGGGGTTAAGAACCCCCCCCCCCCCGTCCCGGCCTTTAGAACTCATAATGGAGAGATACCACCAGGATACGGAAACTTGTGCAGATAAAAAGTAAAAAAAAACTGCTGTATAAGAATAACACCTTGGAGCGCAGAATTTTCGATGATCTACGGGAAAAATGAAATTTTGGACATAAATTATTCATTTTCCACAAAAATCATTTATTTTGTCATCTGTAATCAGATTTACATGACTTAACTTTAGACGTTTACATTAGTTAATTCTTTAAAGGATCAAGGTGGTTGATTGTTAAACCAAGATGAAGAGATGTGCTAACCTGTTCAGTTTCTCAACCCTCTGTTCGTTGAGTTCAGATACACGTTGGGCCAGCAGAGCTATTGGATTCTTGAACCTAGGATACAATTTCTTATTTCAAATCAAATCGAATCGAATCGAATCGAATCGAATCGAATCGAATCGAATCGAATCGAATCGAATCGAATCGAATCGAATC
>NW_019396328.1:35161-99444 GCF_000591075.1 Eurytemora carolleeae | reverse complement strand
GAAAAAAGTGTAAAACGGCCATTTTGTTGTACTGTTTCCATACTGCAGGTGTACTTCACATATTTATGCTATATAACCTGTTGGGCCCTGGAATATCATTTTATAGAAAATCTAAAATTATTGTTAAAAGAAAACCAAATTATGAAATAGGCTGGTTTCATAATTGACCAATGATCATTTCACATAGACTCTATGCCTTCCACTTTACAAACGATGATTTTTCGTTATAACTATAAATCAAATGATGTTTTTATTCACCTAATTCATTTTAAAGTTTATTTAACAGTTAAAAAATTCGAAATTGAAATGGATAGTCTAGGGAACATACTGTATTAATGTACTCTACTGCATATAATTTGTGAACATTTACATGATTTGTACACTTTGAACCCTCTTTCAGGCTGAAAAGGACTGAAAAAATTCATACCGAGATATTCTTTTAATTCCTCTCTATATATTCTATTCTCAAGCAAGCAACAAGCAACAAGCAACAAGCAACAAGCAACAAGCAACTAGCAACTAGCAACCAGCAACAAGTAACAAGTAACAAGTCAGATGGATCCTGAGCAGAGCACAGCTTGAAAGAAGGAAAAGCGACCTTGAGGCAACAAATGAAAAAATTTAAAATGTGAAAATCACCTGATAGAACGATGAATTGTCTTTGTACGCTGTCCTGGTCACAACAAACTTAGTATTAGGAACCTCCTCGAAATCATCTCCTTTATCCAAGATTTCCTAAAATATGAATCGATCATTAATCCAGTACAGAGCGTCCATACCATATTAGATTATCTCCAAGCTTTAACGCCAAAACAAACACATAATACTCGGAAAACCAAACATTTTCCCCAATAATATTTTTTTATTTATAGACTAATTCAATTTTTCAAAATGATTCAATCTTCTTAATTTTTCTGATTAGTCCTGAAAACCGTAATTTAGACCCATTGACGATCTAACATGATGTGAAACACCCTGTATAGCAGGGGTTTTTATAATTCCCAGAAGAGGAAGGGGGGGAACAAATATCTTGAGTCCCTCTAATAATTTTCCACTTTAAACAATCACATATTTCCCCCGCAAAATAATTAATTTCCAAGTCACAAGGCAGCTCGAAAAAATACTTATTTAATGAAATAGCCAAGGACTGAATTTTAAAATGTGTAAAATTTTGGCCACAGTCCTCAAAATCAAATTGTAAAACATTTTAGGACCGACTGCTCCTGCCTGCGGTATCAACCTTTTCTTCAATGATTTTCTAACAGAAGCTAGAGAAAAAAGCCCCCCTAAATAAATTAATTAAGAAAAACGGTAGTATTCACACACAAAAAAGCTATAAACAAGTCAAATAATAACCCCCCTCCCCCCCCCCCGGTTAATTTCCTACCTGAAAATGTACGGATACGGTACAGCTCTGTACATTAGGATGGGTATCTGAGTTATGAATGAGTACAGACAACTTCTTAGATCGAATCTTCTGTGCTCTGCAGAATAAAAATGAAAATATGAATGCAAAACATTTTTCAAAAAAAAAAATTGACAATTGATTTACACGATATGTACCTGTATCCGAAAACGAAGAGCATTGAATCAATGACGTTACTCTTCCCGCTCCCGTTGGGTCCAACGATAGATGTGAAACTCTTGTGAAAGGGCCCAAGTACCTGGTTGCCAGCATACGATTTAAAGAAATCATTCTCTATGTGAGTGATTATCAATCTAAATAGATCAAATCAAAATCCTAATTGTCGGAAATTTAAAATAAAAATTATCAACTTTTGTTAAATACGACAGCAATTTGTGAAGAGCAAACTTGTTACTTCAGGAAATGGGCAACAAATTGATAGTTGAAGGTTACTAGCTCAAACTTGTATGCTTTAAGATAAAAAGTAAACAAAATTAAACAGGGGAGGTGTGAATATCTTCTGAATAAATCGACTCCAACAAACGGAATTATTGATAGCGAATGAAGGGGCGAAGGAGTCTCATAAATGAAATTAATTAATTTGAGTTTATCTTATTTCAATTGTTTTCAATTCCGTTAAATTTTTCTATGTCTCATTTTATTTACTTACTGAGAGTAAAATACCAATTACCAAAAGTGTGCGTGAATGTCAAAATTATGGTAAAGGTAGGCTTTATTGAGTAAAGTGCTTTGAATATGCCTTATTAGCTTACAAGCTTACAGGGGGTGTGTATAAGTATTTTGCCCCGCCATATTATTGTCACAAATCCGCAACTTAAAAACAGGTGCATTTTACAGGTTTCTGCAACGGGGGGAGAGCCCACTTGTAGAGAAAATTTTTGGATTTAGTAGTATAATGGAGCGTTTTGGTGCCCTAAAAAAGTCCCACCTGAGAATTTTTAAAGCTGTTTTGATACTGTTTTTTTAGTGTGGTTTTCTCCTTCCCTCTTCCCACTTTTCCCTTCCCTCCCCCTTTACCCTTCCCTTCCCCCTTTTTTCCTTTACCCTTCTCCCTTCCCTCATTTTTCTTTTTTCTACGTTTTTTCCCCAAACCCAAGGAAAGCTCATATTTTTTGCAATTCTTTACTCAGAGAGCTCAGCATTACAGTGGAAGGCGATTATACCAATACGATCAAGATGACTTTTTATCTTAGTTTTGATTGTTAACAAGCTTCTTTCGCATTACAAGTTTACAAGTACTTAAAGAGAAGATTTTTTTAATTGACAGCTTCTCTTGACTCCTATAATTATGTGTATGCATGCTGCTTCACAGCTTTCAATTTAAACCAAAATTGAAATTGAAAGTCGTCTTCTTAGTATTGATATAATTGCCTACCACCCTATCGTAACTAATTATTTCTCTTTCGTGTTTTTATACGCAACATTTTAGCATGTTCTTCTCCAAAACTTTCGCGAATTTTACGCATTTATTATTTTATGTGCTACCTCAAACTTGTGGCAGATTTTCAGTTTAATTATAATCTGTGGCAAATTTTATGCATTCAGCTATTTCTGAGCTTTAATGGCATAATTTGTTTGTGGCATTTTTTGACCCTGTATTTGGGGGGAAAAATCTGGATGTAAAACGTGTATAATAGGTGTACAATGTGCACTCAACTGATCCTAGATGAAACCCTGGAGTGGTCATTTACAAAATTGATTGGAGGGGGTCCAAACATCGTTCTCTAACCCCAATAAATGGTGATTAAACATGAAGGAAACTCAAACCTTGGTCCTGTAGAATCAAATGTACAGGCCGGGGCGGGTGGGGGAGGTATATAAATGTCTCCGATTCTTATTCCTCCTTCAGGAATATATTGCTCCTCAACATCCTCCATTACCTCGTCTTCTGCCATTATTTGGTCTTCAACACAATATCAAATAAAAAAACATTTTCTTCAACACGATTAAATAAAACTAACATATCATCAGTTTTTTCTTCAATATTAGGTCTCCCTTCAAAGTAGAAGCAAAATAGTTTGTTTTCAAAAGTTTTTTAATAAAAATGTGAATACTGGACAGCTTTTAACGTCAATGATTCCGACCTCAGGAACTGAAAACGTTAAATTTAATTGTAACCAAACGTCTCCGACAGATTTTCGTTGTATTCGAAGTAGAAATGAATGCCCCGTTCATAATTCGTGTTTTGGCGCCAACAAAATTATCTTGGAATTGTGTCGTCTTCATATTCAAATTTTTATTTTTCATTGTCCCCCCCCCCCAGCGTACAATTTCCAATAAAAGTGGCTTTCGTCCCCCTAGTTGCAATTGTTATCTTGTTAAAGCATTTTTGTTCAATTTAAAAATTTTAAATGCTCGACCATTTCTTGACAATCAAACCAAAAAAATATCTTTTGTTTTGATGCGATTGGTAAAAAGAGGGTTTTTAAAGAAAATTAATTCTCAAAGACTTTAAATATTTTAAAAATGTTGATAGAGATTAAAGCCATCTTCTTTTAAAATGTAAAAAAATTGTTCTACAAAATGTTTTCACCCCCTGAGCAGCACAGGCCGTCTGACGCAGATAAAAAACAGCTGTTAAAATATATACAACTCTCAGACTCTCAGTCTGAGTCCTCACTCCTCAGATAGTTTAGATGCAACGGTTGAGCAGAAAGGATAACTGAGCAAACCCGTGAGTTTGACAATTCATTTTTTTTGTTACAAAAATGGCTTGAAAATAGAATTGTGCACTTTTTAAGAAATAATTTGATCATGTGCTAATTTTTCATCAGATTATAAACAATGTCATGAAAATAACATTGCATTCGAGGTTTTGTCCCTGCATGGTTCAGTGAAAGGAGTGAAAGTGTTATAAAACGTATTGAAGAGGAAGCGCCAAGGCTAAAACTGATCAAGAAGAGAAACGCAACTTATTCAAAATGACGACGATAACCCTTGAAGAAATGTTTATTGCAGGCAAAATACAAATACGGAATTCTAAGACAGATTGAATTGAATATACTATTATGTCAAATATATTGACACCGCCCCCCCCCCATCTTTTAAAATTTGAAGCTCTTCAAAATTATTTTATTTTAAAATGTCTGAAATTTCATTTATTTTCCGAAGAAGTAATCATTTGATTTCTCGGTAATTTCCTAGAGAGCGATTTTTGGACCCCAGCCCTCTCCGGCCCCCCCCCCCATCAATTTTGTACATGGATCTTAAATGTAGAGGATCTTAAATGTAAGACATGTTGCCGCAGCGCTCGGCCCCCTAGCCTGTCCTAGACGCAGCTCTCGGCCCTGAAAATGTCTTAACTTAACCTAACCCGTGGCTGCAGCTCTCGGCCCAGAAAGTGTCTTAACCTAACCTAACCCTAAATAACAAAAAAATAAATAATGATAAATTTGCTGAAAAATAAGTGGTCATGTACAAAATTGATAGGAGGGGGGGGGGGGTCCAAAAATCGTTCCCTAGGACAGACCCGATTTCTCCAATTTGCAAATTAATATCCTGAAGAAATTTATTATCAATTCTGAATTGTTTTTGTGCTCCAGCATGTAAGGAAGGAGATATTGAATCAGTGAGAATGTCTCTCAGCCTAAATGTGAATGTAAACTGCTACCAGGGTTGGGGACTACGGCGGGCTATCAGGTTTTAACTTTTAACTTATTTTCAAATTCAAAATGTCAATCACGAAAATTATCATTAAATACTAGCTGGATGGACCGACTTTGTCCGTGGAAAAATTTCGAATTTTATTTCGCCTTTAACACCCTCGGCCACCCATAAGTATCCACAAAAAAATTTCAGCCCAATCGGTCCAGCCGTTTGGCCGGCTATACGCAACATATATATGAGTGTCTTGTTTTATTATGTAGATTGTAAATTTAGTCTTACTGGGCTTCATTCTGTATAGGGTTCCGATCCAGTAGGTTTACAAAAAATGGGTCACACCATATCAGTCCAAAATAGTTTTGTTTTTATATCTGGATCCGGTGTGACGTTAAACAACGTCCGGGGTTAAAATAGTATGCCACTTCTTAATAATTTTGAAACTCTATTATGATATTAATATTAATACTAATTAGTACTAATATTAATTTATGTAAGCAACACTTGTTCAACTTTAACATATTGTTAAATAAGATTTTATAGATGTGGTTAAACTAGCAACAAATGTTTAAAACAATATTACGTTTCTTAGAATTTTTTTCTTTCTTACGAAGAATTTAAACATAGATATTTCAACTTCTAAATTAAATAAGTTGTAACATGTAGTAATAACATGTTAATTTATTTAAATCAATAATTAATGGAAACCCTTCAGGAAGAATTTTAATTCTATTTAATTTTATTCTATATCAGTTCAATAAAAACACATTTTTTCCAATTTTTTGAAAATTGATTTGATGATTCGCCATATTAAATCCCACAGAACTTTTTAAGCTAATATTTATTTTTATTTCTAGATACAACCATCCTCAAATTTGGGACAGTCTTCTTCTTCATAGGTAAATTATAATATTGTCAGGTATCTTAAGATATTAAGTAAATTCTGAATTCATGTATATAGGCAGAAAAGATCTTTGTTCTTTTTAAATACACAACACATATACTAAGATTTTATTGAAATTATATTATATATTCGACACCTATGTATTTATGAATCCTCTATTGTAATCCTGTATCCAAGTATAATTGTTTCGTGTTATCCATTTATTCTTATATCCTTGTATTTATATTTCTATGTACATCTAGATCTATTGGTATGAATGAGAAGAATGTATGTGACAATGGTGGATTAATGTATTCATGAAGTATATTCTACAATGATGTGCAATTCTATATTCGTTATCTATGCTAGTAATATCAGTATCTTAATTATTTGTATATTGACCCAGCCGGGCTAGCCCGGTCAGTTTCATTTTTACCTGTTTATAAATAAAGTAGTTGAATAGCATTCGTTGATTAATACGGACGTATACAGAGCCTTGAGTATTGGCTAGAGATAGAGAGCCTTGAGTTTTGGCAAGAGATATAGTTAAATATGATCTCATTAGACTTTGAGTAGAGTTATCGTTAAAGCAGTAGCATCTAGATTTGTTACATTCATGTATATATATCATGTATATCTAGATATATTGGCATGAATGAGAAGAATGTATATGACAATGGTGGATTAATGTATTCATGTATCCATGTATGTATATCTAGATATATTGATGTGATTGAGAAGAATGTTTATGACAATTGTGGATTAATGTATTCATGTATCCATGTATGTATATCTAGATATTTTGATGTGAATGAGAAGAATGTATATGACAATGGTGGATTAATGTATTCATGTATCCATGTATGTATATCTAGATATATTGATGTGAATGAGAAGAATGTATATGTTATGGCTGGTATTGATGTAACTATGTATGTATATCTATATATATTGTTGTAAATGAGAAGAATTATATTGTATGGCTGGTATCTATTTATCCACGTATGTATATTGTATATCTAGGTATATTGATGTGAATGAGAAGAATGTGTATTGTATGGCTGGTATCCATGTATCCATGTATGTATATCTAGATATATTGATGTAAATGAGAAGAATGTATATTGTATTAACGAGTACTAGACGTTATTAGGAAGAGGAAAGTAGATCGTTAATTACATTCTTATTTGTATTTTATTTTATTTTTATTCTTAATTTTATTTGTAATTTTATTGTAATTTTAAGTCTTGATTCTTAATAATTAATATTTGGGAATAATGGGTATTTTAATTCGGGTGAATTGAACGTAAATTCCTTGTATGGTTAAGGTTGGTGAATTAGATACTAAATTACTAATTAGTAATTTTAATAATTAACGAGTACGAGAAGTTATTAAGAACAGGAAGTGGATCGTTAATTACATTTTTATTGTAATTTTATTTTTAATTTTAATTTTAGTTGTATTTTTATTGCAATTTTAAGTCTTGATTCATAATAATTAATGTTTGGGGGTAATGGGTAATTAAATTCGGGTTAATTGAGAGTGGAACGGAAATTCCTTTTATGGTTAAGGTTGGTTAATTATACACTAATATTTGGGATTAATAGTTGATTAAAGGATAGGTGCTTGAGTTGGTCACTGATAAAGTACAGACAATATTTTTATTTTTTAGTAAATAGTCTTTGAATAAGTACAGCATTTAAATTGGAAACATTTTATATTAACTATGCCATGGTTTTAAACTGAATAAGTATTTTTGTCCTTTTAATTTTATTTTATTTTTATTAAATAATCTTTGAATAGGTACAGCATTTAATTTGGAAGCATTATCTAATAACCTAAATAATTATTTTGTCAATTTTATTTATTTTTAGTAAGTAATCTTTGAATAGGTACAGCATTTATTTTGGAAGCATTATCTATAAAGCTGAATAATTATTATGTCTACTTTTATTTTATTTTATTTTTAGTAAATAATCCTTGAATAGGTACAGCATTTAATTTGGAAGCATTATCAATTAACTATGCCGTGGTCCTAAACTGAATAATTATTTCGTCAATTTTTGAGCTTGAGGAGATAAACTTAGTAATAAAGACTAATAACTTGTACATTTGTTAACCTTAAGCATGCAATAAATGAATTGTGATATTTTGTCCCGCTTTTTTCTGGTGAAGAATACAAAGGCACAGGAATTATATAGTGAAACGAAGACGGAGGAACGTATGGGGTAATATGCTCAACAGTTATGTACAGCATTAATCTCTGGCTAGGTTTATAGCCATTGATACATTAACATATGGCTTAATATGTTAGCATGAGAAGATTGAAATAGCTCATGATGTTAGCATACGGTTTAGTATGTGAGTCATCAACAACAACTTATGGCTTAGTCTGTTAGCAGGTAGCTCAATATGGTAGCAAGAGAAGATTGAAATAGCTCATGATGGTAGCATACGGTTTAGTATGTGAGTCATCAACAACAACTCATGACATACGACCTAGTATGTTAACGATGAACGAAATGCGAAGAGTACATATCATGACCTAAAGGATATAAAACAAACGAAGCAGTATAAGGGATAACTGAGTGTCAAACAGTAAGACGCGCCTTTTAGAACCCAGCTGTTAAGGACGTAGGTCAGACCTAAATAAAATGTCACAACTTACTCTTAGGATTGTTTTCGTGTTTATTTGTCACAACTTACTCTTAGGATTGTTTTCGTGTTTATTTGGTGAGCAGACAACTAAACATCACCATATGAAACCTTGGTGTTTAAAATTATCAATTTGCGATATGAGACTGAGCTACATGCAATGTTCAAATGTAAGTCTTTCTAACTAGAACCTAACTATATAAAAAGGACTCGCGTCACTTCCGGAACAGTTTACAATAACGGAATCCAATGGAGGGGGAGGCTATTGTTGTTCCTCGGAAGCTAGGGTAATAACCATGGTTGCATACTTCGTGCTAGTTATCAAAAAGTCGGATAAGTCTATCGCGGCCATGTTCTGGATTATAGGCCAGACTACGTGTTACACACTACTGAAAACGATAGTGGAGAAGTCGAACTTAATTTTCCTGGCGAAGAAAACAGCGACGGACTTGAATACTTTTAAGCAAGACGCTGCTCAAATGCTGATGGCGCAGAAATCGGATACGTCTAATCTCGAGTTACCCAAGAAACACAAAGAAGTTTGTGAGGCAGTACATGACCTAGTTGAGCGAGGTTTAGTGCAGGAGGCCCTAATGGGAGCACAACTCAAACGAAGACTAGCGGAGCTCAAGGGCGAGGAGGAAGCGCTGGTGGAGAGTGGTCGTCGGCCAACACCGGCAAGGTATATATATATAGATATGCGCTTAATTACCATGTTTCGTACTCAGTCGAACAATGAGATCAATGGTTTAGTTGATCTCGATATAGTAAACAAGGGATCAATGGTTTAGTTGATCCCTTTGAGCTCTTTCCAGAAGTAACTAGTAAATAGGTCAATTGATATAGGCTTTACCGGGGAAAAGATTAGTGGTCATGGTTAAATTGTTTCTTAATAATATAACAAATCTATAGTCTGACTATCCAGGTTGAACCTGCTCAGATCATTGGCCTCACAGACTGAGGAGGGACAGGACGAGCGTAAGGAGGAGTCGGAGGACGAGCTTATGGATTTTGAACAGGAATTACTCGACATGGACGACTCTGCGAAGGAAGACGATACTCCGGCTCTTATCCCTCCTCCTACAGAGATACGGGTAAACTCTGAACATCTAGTAGACAGAGTATCCGATGTAGTAGTACTAAAGATGAAGCGTGAGCTCTGTAGGCAGGCCCAGGCCAGCGAGGCTCTTCTCTCAAGAATGGAGCAGAAACTGGACATGTTGCTCCAGCAGGAACCTCCCACCCGCAGTGAATCAACATCTAAAAGTAAGGAATCTTAATTTTGTTATTATTGCAGGGAGGAGGGACACCTTGCCAACAAATGTATAGTTAGGGTCAAGTGCAAAGGATGTGGAGGGGACAGACATTCTTATGACAGATGTGAGGACAAATTATCTACTTGTACAAAATGTGACCTGTTAGGTCACTCCATTGCTGTTCATGAGACAAAAGATCCGGTGCTCCGTAAGGCACTGTACGATGCTCATCCTGATGAGTTTTCTCACTTTTTCTTAGTTGAGGAGAGAGCCGAGCCAGCCCAGAACCGGCTGCACCGGGGAACGGCAAAAAGAAGGAACAGCTGGGAGGACGGCAGCATGCAAAGGGAACACAACAGCAAAAGTAGAAGCAGGAATAGAGAGCCGAAAAACAAATACCCGAGGTCTGACTTAGGGAAGGGTAGAGGGTCTAGGCGCTCTGTTTAAGTATCACGAATAAACACGAAGATCAAGAGCGTGATATACTCCGATCCCCCCTAGGTGAACCACAGTGGTTATTTTACAACACTCGTTCTTTGTGGTCGTCCCCTAGTCGGACTTTGCTCATTCAATAAGAAACACGAAATAACCTAAGTGAACCATATCGTTTGTTTACAGTACTCTTTCTTTGTGGCTGTCCTCTAGTCGGACTCCACTCAATCAATAATACTCACGAGATATCCTCTAAGTGGACCACATCGTCTGTGATACAATACTTGGTCTTCGAGGCCGTCAACTAGTCGGACTTCGCTTAACTAATACTACTATTGTTTACTGTTTACTCTAGTCAGATTTTATCTGTTAATAGTCATAGATTTTATGCTGGCTCGAGCGTCGATATTGTCTTACTCAAAGTTTTATTCTTTCATGCACGATTTTTTATACTAAATGCATTAGTTTCATGATATATCCGATATTATTTATATCTGTCAAGGTTTTATTCTTTCTTGTTCGGTTATTTTATATTAAATGCATTGTTTACATGATATATCTGGTATTATTTATATTTGTCATGGGACCAAAAGATGCCATCTATATATAGTTTTAGTAATAATCGGCATATTTTATATTAAATGAATTAGTTTTATGATAATTCTGTAATTAATTATAGCTGTCATGGTTACTCTGGAACCAATAAATGCCAACAACGATTGATACTAATTTACTAATTTAATCGTAGATAGGTAGATAGGTGGATGGATGGATGGATGGATGGATGGATGGATAGATAAACTGAAAACTATGTATGTTAATAATTCTTAATTACTTTAAGTTCATAAGGAATATTGGGTTTATTTTCAGATATTTTCCTTCTATAAACCCCCAGATGGGTAAGCCCAGTAAGAGGCACCGTGCGAAGGGCAGAGCCCATAGGCAACATTTGGCAAGAGAGGTATTGAGGTCGTCCTCTATCTCATGTGCATATTGGAATTGCAATGGCCTAATACGGGACAACAAACAAGACATGATAGTGGATGTCATGAGTGACTATAACTTACATGTACTTGCCGTAATTGAAACTCACCTAAGACAGGGGTCCAATGACGACCTATCTTGTCTAGACAAGTTCACATGGTACTCCAAAGAGAGGCTTTGGAATGAAAAGAAAGGTGGCGGGATATTGACCATAGTTCGGCCAGGTCTTAACCATTCACGGTACGAGCCGCCGCTACCAATGTACCCCTACTTGGATAATGAAAGAGAGTGGATACTAATCCATGAAAACGACAGTAAAGTAGCCCTATGTTTTGTGTATCTTGCAGCTGAGGTTGGAGGGGATATTTTTCAAGTTTGGAATGCGGAGCTGTGTGCAATGCTACAATCTGAAATCTCTACCCTCAGAGAAGACGGGTATACGTGTTCTCTCGCAGGGGATTTCAATGGACATATCGGGGCAGACAGCCAAGGTATTCCAGGAAACAATAGGGACATTAACTCAAATGGGAGACTGGTAAGGGATTTTGTTTCGATTAATAACCTCCGTATCGTCAACAGCGACACTAAACGTTGTAAAGGTTTATTTACACGAATAGCTAACAACTCTGTGGCTGCATTGGACCTGGTCCTTGAGGATAACAGGGAAGGCCCACTGGTTACGGAAATGTCAATAGACACTTTCGGGGAAATACTGGGGGGCAGCGATCATTCTGCAATTTTCTATAAAGTACAAATAAGGCCAGAGCCATCCACTAAGGAACCACAGGAAGAGGATCCAATTGTTGGCCCATGTCAGGCAACGGGAGAGGCATATAGAGAAGCCTTTGAATCCATGGTGTCCATGACAGATTGGAACCAAATGGACACTGGAGAGAAATGTCGGTTCCTCCAGGACACCCTAGTAGCAGCAGCAAAAAGTTCTTGCACCCAAAAACCGGGACAAAAGACCCGCGTTTCAGTGTGCAAGTCGGTGAGACGGCTGCGTAGACAGTGCATTGCTGCAGAGGCACAGGTTAGACGGTTAGAGCATGAAAAAGCTGTGCTAGGCTTTGGGAGTGGTGAGGCTGAGACAGGAAAAGAGAAACTTTTACAAGTCCTCACGCAGGAGGCGGTAACCCTCAGGCTACAAATCAAGTGCAAAGTCCTGTAAAAATTCAATTTAAAATAAAAAATACTTGTTATTTGAATTTTAAAGCATATTAAAATTGGTAAAAAAAAATTACGCGGTAACGGTCTGAGTATGGAGCACACAGATTAAGAAAACTAATCAAATGAAGAAATGCTGAAAATGTAAATAATTTTTTTTAATACTTACAAGGAAACTTTTTCACAGTTGAAATCTTCAGTAAAAGTTTTTCCGGATCCAAGGTCTGTGAGGGTCTTCCAGTGTGCTCTGACATCACACACTTCCTCCATTGTTACAGGTTTGCCAACAATTTCTCCCACCGAATGCAAGATTTTGCTTATCATCCTAAAAAGAGGTTTGTCAGAGGTCAGATTAATGTTTTGAGTTAAAATTTTGCAACCTACAAATCCCTTTATTAAAGGGACTGTAAATGAAAAATGAAAGAAAATTATATAAAACTGTATACGGACTAGACGGATGTAATTATATTATCAATTATATCTAAAATGACCCCTATTCCTAATTATAACTAACCTTGAGTAGTATTCTTCATTTCCACAAAGGGGATAAAATTACCAGGCAGTTGAACAAGGTTCTCCCCATCCTCTACAACAAAGTAACCCAACTATGAGAAGTCAGCCTGCACACTTGACTCCTCAACCTGCAAAACATACAAATCAATACTTTTTCTTAAAAAGAGACTTGCACATGTAGTTAAATTGTGATCCAGATCCAGATCTGGTGGATCCGCAGATTTTCCCCATCTCAAACACCCACCTTTCTTTCAGTGAAAACTTTCAGAATAAGAGTCCTCACCCTGGCCTATTTTACTAAAATATTGCATAAAAACTCCACTGTATGCATATATTAACCAACCAAACAATACATCAATTGATCAATCAATCAATCAATAGTTAAATCAATCAATCAAAAATTCAATCAATCACTTAATCGATCCAACAATTATTCAGAAATAAACCGACCAACCATCCAATTAACAAATCAACATCCAACCATCCTGAAATCGCTGAAATAATCAATCAATAGGTCGATCAATCAATCAATCCATCAATCAATCAATAGCTCAATCGATCATTGATTAAACAATCATTCAGAAATAAACCGACCAACCATCCTATTAACAAAAGAGCATCCAATAATTGAACCAAACTAACCAAAACCGCCTTCCAACAATAAAAAATCAACACTTACATCATCTCCACCAACCTTCATAGGTTGAGGCTCTGTCAAACGACTACAGCCAGGAATCAACTGCTTAACCCCCTAATATTATTATATATTAAACAATAATAAAATATAATGAAAATTTTCTGCTAAAACATGAATTTTTCTCTTATATGTCTACTTTCAATGTGATTTTGAAAGGAACTAAAC
Organism: Eurytemora carolleeae; assembly: GCF_000591075.1. Lineage (NCBI taxonomy): Eukaryota > Metazoa > Arthropoda > Copepoda > Calanoida > Temoridae > Eurytemora > Eurytemora carolleeae. The sequence continues at coordinate 85,665 of NW_019396328.1, read as the reverse complement.
TGTCTTTATTCTCTTAAGACATTTTATTTGAAACTCTATCGATGCCAACAAATAAATAAATCAATCAACCAACTGAAACCAACCAACCAACAATAAAAGCATTAACCAACCAAATACCCCAGCAAACCAACCAATATCCTATCAATTAAAAAAAAAACAATTCAACCATTGCAGCTAACTACCCAAAAAATATTATTCTGAAAACAAAAATATTTCGTTAATAAATCACATATTTACAATTTTTTAGACTAAATTCAAAACTTACTTAACTTTACCCGGCCTGTTAAAAACGCACCCCCCCCCCCTCCTTCAGTTAAAACTTTCAGGATGCCAATTGTCACCAAGGCCTTTTTCCCTAAAATATCTCGTAAAAACCCCAGTGTACGCATATATTAACCAAGCAATCAATTAATTATTTAATAGCTCAATCGATCAAGCAGTCAATAGCTCAATCGATCACATATAAAAACCCCATCCTACTCATAAATAAACCTATCAATAAATTAATCATCCTTTAGATCAAATGATCAATGAACCTCTTTAAAATAACATCTCCATCATTTAAAATGAATATTGACCGAGAAAGGGTTAACCAAAATTAGTGATTGCCTCTCACTGCGAACTCAGACTGATAAAACAAAGAATTAAGCCTTACCTCACAACTTTCCAAATATTTATTCATAATAAAATCTGCTCCAGAGGAGGGTGAGGAGGAAGGTAAAGTCTGATAACCTACAATATTAAGGCAGAAATTTATGTAATAAAATTAAGTTTTCTCCGAATAAATGTATAGCTCAAGACCTTTTATTTAAAGAACATAAAACTCAAGTTCTTGCTGTTTTTTGGACAGACATAGCAAGCCACCAAACAAGCAAAGTACATAAAAAAGAGAGATCAGGAACGACTTTTGATGGCTTTAATCTCAAGTCTTATGATTAATTGCTTTATTCTCAAGTCCTTTCTTTAATGGCTTTAATCTCATGTCCTATGATTAATGGCTTCAATCTCAAGTCATTTAGTTTACTGGCTTTATTTTCAAGTCCTTTTTTTAATTGCTTTATTCTCAAGTCCTTTCTTTAATGGCTTTAATCTCAAGTCCTATGATTAATGGCTTTAATCTCAAGTCCTATGATTAATTGCTTTATTCTCAAGTCCTTTCTTTAATGGCTTTAATCTCATGTCCTATGATTAATGGCTTCATTATCAAGTCATTTAGTTTACTGTATCAACTAATCATTTTAATGTTTTAAAGGGAGTGTTTTTTGAAAAATAAAAGGGGGTATAGGCTAACGGCGAAAAATAAGCACTTTTAATCGCTACAAATCTTATTTCTATCTGTCTATAAGGAGAAAATTGATAAAAAAAACTTATACTGAAGAACGTAACATCCATACAAATTGAAAGTTATATACCCTGTTGAAAGTTTATCTATAAAAAATTACCTTTCTGTTTCTGTAGGGACAATTCAAGTAGAAGTTCTGATCTGGTTTTATATCTTTTTCTGACTAAACCTCTTGACCTGAAACAATATAAGAGTTACAAGTTGAAGCATAATTAACTATCGATATTCTACTCCCTTTCAAGATACACTATGATAAAAATAGAAGAAATTTGAATTTTTATGACAATAATTAAAATTGGTAGAAAGAAAAAAAAAACCAAATTCCCCATTTTATCGGCTGATAAACTTGTACTATTAAAAACAATAAGTTAAATCTCCCAAGTCGAGAAATGAAATCTTACAATGCATTTCTACTTATAAATGTATAAAAATGAAAATATGAGTGAAAATAAAGGTGTCCAAAATCGTTTGACCAGAGCTGGGAACTTTTGAATGGTGGATATCAGGATTAAGGCATGATCCACTCTTTTCTTAATCTCGTGATTTAATAATGCTTGTTCTCCTCTTGTTATTAATCTCCATATTAATAAACCAATCGGGATTAAGGATATCTCATCCTAAAGTTTTCATCTTAGAAAACATAACATTTGTGTATGAATTCTACAAACTATTTGGGGGGGGGGGGGCAAGTAATCAGATAATTTTTAGAGACATAAATTTTTACGAATATGATGATTTTGACCATCCTAATTTGATTTTTACAATTATTAGGTATTGGTAGAGTTTCTATTTTTGAGCCGGCATTTCGGGGTTTATAAGTTGTGAATTTAGCCAATTTGAGAATGATGTCAAACTTAAAAAAGGTAAAACTTAAATCTCTTATGCCTCTTTTATGACTAACCTACGCGATATAAAATAAATAGCAACATATTTGGCAAACCTCTGCCTATCTTTTTCCCCATGGAACCACCCCAAAATATTCGATGGTTTTTACGTTTTTCGCTTCGTTTTTGAGATGGTGAGGTACTTCGCGAAAAATGAAGAATTCGGTGTACAAGCATGTCTCGTGCGACCCGGGATCTCGCGTGTCCGAGCTTGCTAAGAACGAAAAACTAAGAACGACTGACAACTCTTTACGTACATCCAGAGAGAGAGGTGCTCCTAAAACCGACGAGACTGCGTGCTGGACAGGCTGCACATCAAACAAATAAACGCGTAGTCCAGTCTGGAGTTAGAAGCACCCCTCCCTGCGAAGTACTTACCCTTCACCTCTTGAGAACGACAATTAATCCACTTACTAACTTCTTATCACAAACTAATCTTAAACAGGCGAGAAATAAAATTTAAGCCCCTAGACATGTGACTTCTGGCGGGCCGAGAGAAAAACTGAACTCAGAACAAACGCCGAACGCGGCAAAACAGCCAGACTGATTTTTGTCGTCTTCTCTTGAAGCTCAGACCCGCTTTTTCCCTTGTCGTATTTCGCCATGCCTTTCCACCGAAATCGTCATATTAATTATGAAAAAAGATTGAAGTACTCTACACTCCGAATTATTTGCGGCATTCTACAGATAGTGGTCGTGTAGTTCACGTACTTTAGGGGACGATAGTTTGGGCGCCAGATGTCTCTCGTATGAATTATCTATCTATAGAGAGAACAGGCTCAGGATTATCTGTAAATGCGCTGGTGTACTTTTCGACCTACGCAAATCTGCTTACTCCGCTTCTGACCTACGCCAAATCCTCTATACTACATTTCCGACCTACTAGCAAGTGGTTTTACAGCTGCTATATGGGATTGTGGTAACAGCGCCCGGCCCCCTAGCCTATCTTAGCCATAGCGCTTGGCCCAAAAATTGTCTTAACCTAATTTAACCCTCAAATAATACAAAAATAAGCAGCTGGTGTAGGTCCGATATACCAATAGGTCGGAAAGTTAGTAGATTGGAAGTTCAGTAGGGGGGATGTTGCACGTATAGACTATGTAACATTACCGTAAACGCGCGTAACAAAGGTGAAAATTCCTATCCTATCAATTTTGTACACGATGAAATTATCAAGTAATTTAAGATATTTTGTATTATTTTAGGGTTTGGTGAGGTTAAGCACATTTATGGGCCGAGTTCTGCAGCCATGGGACAGGCTAGGGGCCGAGTGCTGCTGCAATCTTCATGACCAATAATTTCCAATTATTGATACAATTTTGATACAAGAGAGATCCATGTTGAAATTGATATGAAGGAAATAAAACCGCGCTTTTTTCATATCAGCTCAAAAAAGAGAAGAAAGGTGCCCTAGTATACAATTTTAAAATCCCTTTATCGTACTCTATATTAAATAATATCAATATTCTAGCTAAGGGAATCCAGCTTTGCCTTAAAACTAATCTGTCACTATACAAGTTAACCCACTTAACCTTAAATTTTAAATCAGGCTAAAAATGTTCCCGTGGTTCTACCAAGTTCCCCAAGAGCTAAATCCACGAAATACGATTTCATATTTACGAAGAAGAATGACATCTTGAAGAGCAGCGATCAGCAGCTAAAATTCTTATTAGAATAGGGGCGCGAAGCACCCAAAAAGCCTAGTTGTATATATATAGATTTATGTATGGCATTTAGTCTTATACTCAGATCTATTTCTATTTATCTCACATATATATATATATAATATATATATAAATGTATATGTTGCTGAGTTGTAAATGTATTGTAGAAAGTAAAGAATATTATTTTCTATTATACATATAGTACTGTATTGTAGTCTGGAGATGTAGCATGTATTGTTTGAGAGAATAAGATGTAATATTCTAGTGTATATTATTATATTCGTTATTAGCAATAAGAGTTTTCAATAGTTCTTGTTCTTATAGTATATGATGTTAAATATGCAGAATAATAATAAGAATATTAAGTTTATACAAGAATTAGATTAGATTGTTGTGACGGACGATTTGAAACTATAATTGGCAAAAGATATAAGTATAGAGCTAAGTTTAAGTTCCCCTGATTTACATTTTAAGCACGGGCAGCCGTATTACATTCGAGTTTCCAAGCCAGCCGGGTCAACCTTTCCAATCCAAGTTTGTACTGTATCGCCAAGACATTAGGTAAATCAAGCAGACACTCAATAGAACTATAAGCCGGTGTAACAAGGTTGACGCGGTCAGACTTTAGGTTGAATTGACTTTTACTAAAGGGTTAGAGATGCGTGTAAGATCAATTTAACAAGTTTTCAAAAGGAAGAACTTGTAACGTATATGTCCTGGAATCATACCGTATTATTGTCATGTCATGTGTGTGTGTCTGTACCAAAAGAGTGTGTGTAAGGAATACCGAACCGAAGGTGTGTACTGTAGGTATATACAGTACATAAGAATATCGGTATTTGTACAGTCTAGGAGAGTACATTTGTTTATTGTTAATTGTTTACTTAAACATATGTTTAATATACATGTAGTATATTATTTATATATTTAAAGGGACAGTAAAGGAAAAATGAAAGGGGGTATAGGCTGAAAGCTAATCACTTTAGCTCTTGATCGCGACCCATGAAAGTTATATCTGATGTTCCTGTCTCGAGAAACTGATATAAAACTGTGTCAAATTTATACGAAAATTCATATATATACAATTTTGAAAATCTGAAATTTAAATCACGTGACCAGAACTATCACCCATGGCAGAGCAGTATACTGGTCACGTGTCTCCGCCTGTGTCAAGTGACCACTTTACTGCACTGCCATTGGTGGAATTTCTGGTAAAGTAATGCGGACGTAAAAATAATATTATGAGTAAAATCTATTGAAAATAGAAATAACAAATATAAAAGTAAACCTAATTTACAATTAGCTTTCTCTGGGATATCATCGTTTTCAGATTGGTTGCTTATTTGCTGAATATGATCTGTTTAAACCTACTACTTTTATACAAAATTGTAAATATATTAATTTTCGTATATATTTGACACAGTTTTATATAAATTTCTCGAGACATGAACATCAGATATGACTTTCATGGGTCGCGATCAAGAGCTAGTGATTAGCTTTCAGCCTATACCCCCTTTCATTTTTCCTTTACTGTCCCTTTAAGTCAAAACTATATGCCAAATTTTCATGCAAAGAATATATTTTGATTAAAGTTTACAATAAACTAGTCGTTATTCAAGCTTAATTATAATTGACAACATTGTCCTGCAATTTTCTTGACTGTAGTCATGTTGTGTGTCTGTCTGTACCAAAAGAGTGTGTGTAAGGAATAGCGAACTCGTCTGTAAAGCAGGTGCGACTGGCTTTCTCATGCCAGACTAGCGCCATTTCCTTTCCATTTATTCCTATTCCCTGGATGTAATGCGTAAAAGTTGTAAACATTTACATGAAAAATGTACACTTTAAACGTCTTTCCAGGTTCCAAGGGACTGAAAAAAATCATAAAATTCATACCGAGGAAAACTCTTATCTTTCCTTTGTATAAATATTCTATACTCTTTGGATATGAGCCAATCAATGTTCAATATGAACGTTTTGAAAAAATTGTTAAGATTTGTCTATTCTGCCAGCATACATATAGTCAACGTTTAGCAAAATAAAAACAATAAGTTTGGGGAAAAATATATTAATTAAAACAATCAATTTTAAGACAATGTTCTTGCTTTGTTATTTTACCAATAGTTTGCAGCTATATATAAAAAAACGTGAAGAACATGGTGAGAAAATATACCAGACACTAAGTTTTGATTATAGGAGCGACAAGGGATAATCCGGTAAACAATTGTTCAAAAACAAATAAAAAAATTCAAAAAAAACATTTGTGTGCTTCACAAATATGCATATTGCGTAAGTACAATTTTATACTCAAAATGTTTTCAAATATTGTGATTGTGGATTCCAGCTAAATATTTATATACAAAAGTGTTTTAATATTTAATATTTTGTAGGAATTAGTATCAAAATAAATATGATAATAAATCTATGAGACAATTTTCGACGAAAACAAATTAATAATCTTCTGAAAACTTCCGATTTCCTGGAATAAATATATGAATTTATTCGCTGCAATATAAATAGATATTTCTAGATATTTTGTTATAAAAATAGTTTAAATATCATTCAGAAAAGATGGAACATATACAGAGCAATATTCTCCTAAACTAGAAATATTCTTCTAAACTAATCATTTTCATAGAAATATTCTTCTAAACTAATCATATACAGAGAAATATTCTTCTAAACTAATCATTTTCATAGAAATATTCTTCTAAACTAATCATATTCATAGAAATATTCTCCTAAACTAATCATATTCATAGAAATATTCTTCTAAACTAATCATATTCATAGAAATATTCTCCTAAACTAATCATAGTCATAGAAATATTCTTCTAAACTAATCATATTCATTGAAATATTCTTTTAAACTAATCATATTCATAGAAATATTCTCCTAAACTAATCATATTCATAGAAATATTCTCCTAAGCTAATCATATTCATTGAAATATTCTTCTATACTAATCAAATACAGAGAAATATTCTTCTAAACTAATCATATACAGAGAAATATTCTCCTAAAATTATCATATACAGAACAATATTCTCCTAAACTTATCATATTCATAGAAATATTCTCCTAAACTAATCATATACAGAGAAATATTCTTCTAAGCTAATCATATTCAAAGAAATATTCTTCTATATTATATTCTATATTATATATTCTCCTATAAATGTACGCTGCCTGCGTAAGCCTACATTATAGATGAAAGTGGAGAAGTTAATTTCTCCCTCTGCGATGAATCTGTCAAGGGTTTGATCATGGTTTAGCTCCGGGAGGGGGTTCTAACTGTCCGGGTTCTTGTCTCAAGGGGTTGATCCAGCACACTCCAACATAATTCAATACTCTTCTACTCATCAAACTTCATTCAGGGAATAAAGCTTGGTCAGAGAGATGGACGCATAGACGAAGATCTAAAGGGTTTAATGGATAGACAGATAGATAGAAAGATGAAAAGATAACTAGACATGTATAGATAGATAAATAGATACAAAGCTAGATAGCTAGATAGTTAGATAAACAGATGGATAGATAGATAGAAATATAGATAGAAGATAGACTGACAGATAGATAGATAGATAGATAGATAGACAGACACACAGACAGAGAAAAATATATAGATAAATAAATAGATAAATAGATAGATACATTGATAGATAGATAGATAGATAGATAGATAGATAGATAGATAGATTGATAGATTGATAGATTGATAGATTGATTGATAGATAGATAGATCTATAAGATAAGATAAGATTACAAGGGAAAGGTAGAAAAGAGAAGGTAATGTTGGAACTCTGTATGTTTACAAACCAATATAATGCAATCAGGCCCCATATACAGAGAATACTCAAGTATCCTTCAACCTTCAACCTTCAACCTACTCCGGGTATACTAAACACTACACACAGATATCCAACTAAAGACAACTCACGGAGAAAGTTTAAAAAAACTGAACGAAACATTTTCTTACCCGAGGATTAAAATATTGTAAGAATATTGACACTAAAACTTTTCTTTAGCTTATGTTTGCCCTCAGTCCACTTTCTCTAGTTAACCCTTTAATCATTCTCATGTTACGACAATCGCATGATATGTAGAATGAATCCAATCCTTAATCCCTGCCAATAGTTTCATTATAGTGGATAAATCCAAACCTTAATCCAGACTACATTATCAGATAATACAAATCCTAATCTTAATATACTATTTTCTTTTACACATATGAAAATTAAAGGGGCCTGAAGAGAAAAGCTCGACCAGACAAGGCATTTAAGGGTAAGGTTGTGAATAGGGTATTGCCGTCTGTGAATGTAGGGTCACTTTAAATTAAGCTTACAGTCCCTTTAACATATAATATCCTCAAACATAGCTGCATAATTCATATATTTATCATATTATCATAAATATTAAAATGTTTGCGAACTGAACCAAGGAATCCTCCAAAGTTTCCTGATTGAAAAACGTGATTTGCTAAAATATCCTGCATCATGGCTTGAATACGTATTCTGCCTGTATAGTGTATATATACAGGCCTGCCTATAAAACTGCCTGGTAATGCATTAAAGCAAGGTCACTAGTTCAGGCTCTGACAATCGCAGGAAAAGGCTGAAATCAAATTTGAAGTTGCATGTATGATCAGCTGATCACTGAAAGAAATCCATGAATATAATTTGGCGCCGAAAACAGGACTCCAGCAGCTGAAGGCAGGGTGGAAAAAGGGAAGGGGAGGGCCAAGGGTAGGGGGGGTTCTTCCCAGCGGGTGGGTACAGGAAAAGAATAGATTGAATAGATTAAATGGAAGGTGAATAAATGAATAGTTAAATGATTATTTTGAAACATATATTTAAATATAAAATTTTTACTGCAAAAATAGATCTAACTAAACCAAATTTTACAACTTTATCTTAAAGGGAGTGTTCTGGAAAAATGATGTCTATGACTATAATTACTGATTAGGAAAGGGGGGGGGGGGTCATAGACCCCAATCCAGGTTCTGCTAGACTTCTTCCTCATTGTCAATTCAGTTACCCAATTTGTAATTGTAATAGATAACTTAACTTTTTGAAATGTTGCAAAGTTTATAAAACTTCTTATTTTTATAAGATCTTATTAATGATTTTACATAAATCATTATTTTTTTGAATTTTAAAATAAAAATTGGTTTTTTATTTTTTAAATGCAATTTATTATAATAATATTATATTTTTAACTTTGATGTGCTTACCTACGAAATAACATCATTGAATTAAAGCCTCAAGTATACTTTAGAGTATACCTCGCAATGCTTCTCATGATTTTAAACCTCACTTATTCTTAACTTCCAAATATATTTCTTCTTTTTAGTGTTTTTTTTTAAGTTTTGCGCTCAAGATTAATCTTTTAGTAGAATGTGTACGGATCTGCTTTTCCTAGTTCCAATTAGTGACAAGATTGTTATCTCTGATATTTATCAAAGTAGAGTGGCAAGTGGTACTCTAGAAACACAGGAAGGAGGGGACATAGGGGAATTGAAAGGGGAAACATTGGAGTGGGAGGGGGGAGGGGTGATAGTGGCGAGTAAAAATTTTTCTGGTATTGTTTCAACCATAGGTTTCAAACCTTTGGTTTTATGTTGTTAAATGTAAAAATTTTTAGGAAAAATATTTCTATTTTAAATACTGTTGATGAAATAGTAGACGAGTTTATAAGTAAGATAATTATAAATTTAATTCTATACTTTTACTTCTTTCCTTTTTCCATAATTTTCTTCAAGACACCCTAGTTGGTCTTTCTGAAATAAAAATCTCGAACACATAAAAGATAAAATAGATCATACAAAATATCTTTGCTGACAGGGTTACCCTTACCCACAAAGGATGAGACTTGAATGAGGACAAGAAATTACCTTGAAATATGACGATCTAAGTGTTGAATTTAGACTTCAGTTCATGATTACGGTTTTAAAATTATATTAAATGATCTGACAAAGATAGAAACAAGTATGGAGTTGCAGGTTACCAGAAATTTAAGATAAAGGTGTAAATTAGAACCGTACAATCTTCTCTGTAGTCTCATCCTTTGTGGGTAACAATGTACTATCAAGATGAGCTCTGCAGAGTGCGCAGTGTATTTTCCGCGATATATTCTCAATCTTCGTATTCTGCCGCAATATATTCTCAATCTTCGTATTCTGCACACGGGCGGATTGAATGCAGAATGTTGCGTATCAGCTGAATGACCTTAGTTTGTGCATTTTCTGGAGTCATCAGAGCGTCACAAAATACACAATGGGATAAATATGTTTTACTGATGTTTTCCATCATTTGCTCACTGAAATCCTAAATATTTAAAACAACATTTAGAATAACAGAAGGAACGCCAGAAGTCTAAAACAATAACTATAGTATGAATAGATTGGCAAAAAGAATTTTTATCAATAGTTCCCTATCTCCAAGAGGAAAGTTATTTCAGAAGTGTACACATCTTTTGTACTGAAGTGTACTGTCTCTGGGCGGTAATGTAAACACAAGACGGATGTCAAAGCCTGACATGGGATCCATCTTTCACATAAAAAAATCAATGAAATACTCTGGTCATAGGAAACTATTATGTGAATTATCAAAATTATCAAAATTTAATGCTTTTAACCTCCTCGGATACTAAACGAACACTGATGCATCTATTCTTGTTTACAAATTCCGCCCAAAGAGAACTGGTTTCGATGTGTACGCAGAGTATACACGACCGAAATTAACTTTCCTTGCATTACACCCTTGCCTATCTCGAAAAAGTAGGAAAACACAGTTCCTCTCTGGTAGCTTAGCCTGCCAGTCTCAACAAATTTGTTTGTGTCCGTGAATGATGTTTTTTTATTAAATTTTTTTTTTTCAGTAAAGTTGTATATTAATATAGTTATTTATCAAGATTAAGTAAAATCTCTTCCTTTAAGTGCTATTCTAAATCAAAATGTATACACTATATCAGTGATTTGCCACAGATCATGTATGATGTTATCAAATTTCAAATTGAGTTCTCAGTCTAAAATTTCCTCAGTCATTAAACATCTGAACAAAATAATAAATCCAATTAAAAGTTTGAAGGCTTTTAGTTTAATTGAGAAGAAATGTAATATAACTTTTAAACAAAGACTAAAAAATAAGTTTAATTTCATGCTAAAATAATATAAAACATAATAAACAAATCTTTTTATTTTATAAATATAAATATTGTATTGTTTTTTTTTTATAGAGCGTCACAAAATGTATGTGACGCTCGGTGGGTAATATAGGATAGGTAGGAGATCAAATAAATGTATTTGCTCCCCATGGGTAATATAGGGTAGGCAGGACATCACATAAATGTATTTGCTCCCCATGGGTAATATAGGATAGGCAGGACATCACATTAATGTATTTGCTCCCCATGGGTAATGTAGGATAGGCATGACATCACATAAATGTATTTGCTCCCCATGGGTAATATAGGATAGACAGGACATCACATAAATGTATTTGCTCCTCATGGGTAATATAGGATAGGCAGGACATTACAAAAAATTATCGTTTCGACGCTGAAAGTCATTTTTGTTCGAGTGTTTGACGATTTTTAAGATTTCACAGGAAACCCGGGACACTTTAGCTAATTATCATAATCATTTCTTATGTTTTTCTGACGGATTTTAACTAAATTTACTGAAATCTTTATATTTTTATTAATATTAATAACAATTTTCATTGTTATGACAAAGCATAGAAATAATAAAAAATTCATGTGGGATAAAAAAATAAACTAGAAAAATATGACAAGTTAAAATTTTACCTCTTCATGCCAATATTTACTCAATTTGTTTGAAACTAAAACTGCAGCATGCCAATATTTACTCAATTTGTTTGAAACTAAAACTGCAACATGCCAATATTTACTCAATTTGTTTGAAACTAAAACTGCAGCATGCCAATATTTACTCAATTTGTTTGAAACTAAAACTGCAACATGCATTTTGATTGTCCTGCAAGGATTGGCAGGATTACTGAATATCCGCAATACTGCATAATATCTTTGCAAGAATATTTGCATCTGCGTCCTTGGCATACAATTAACATTTAGCTAGAGCCTGGCCAGGCCCCCTAGCTAGATCATGCACGGACACAAATAGATTTAGGACATTTTCTTCTTTTCATTCCTTCTTCTTCTTTCATTCCTTCTTCTTCTTTCATTCCTTCTTATCATTTCATTCTTTCTTCTCCTTTCATTCATTCTTCTCCTTTCATTCCTTCTTATCATTTCATTCTTTCTTCTCCTTTCATTCTGGGAAGGGAGGGGAAGGGATGGGACTTTACAACTGATATTTTTGATTTTCTAAAATTTCACTGAAAAATGTGCAAAACTGGGTAAAAAATCCGGGAAATTGATCAGTCTGAAGGGACATTTTATATTCTGGTTGAAAAAAAATGGCTCCAGCCAGAATTGATAAGTCAAATATCCCTTTTACTGAGTAGGAGAAAATCTGGATTATCCTGGAATATGGAAAACTTCGAAATGGGCATCAGGCTCGCCGAACCTTCAGGTTACAGTCTAATGTCAACCCTTAAAAATGTTCCCGCTTGATTCAAATATTGGGTTGAATGTCGAGTTCATGGTGAAGGTAAGGCAATAGCCTGGGTTGGGTTGATTCAGGGTTCTTCCATCGTCCATTGGTTTGACAGCAACAAATCAGTTAATGGAGAGAGGTACCTCACCATGCTGCAAGAAGTTGTGTGCACCTAAGGTGGTAAAGCATCCAGAAAACAATACTGGTTCCAACAGGATGGGGCAACTGTCCACACAACCACACAGGTCAAGGATTGGCTGAAAGAAATGTTAAATAACTGAGTGATCAGTAGGTTTATGGATCAGTCTTGGCCATCAGGACGTCCTGATCTTTCTCCCCTGGATTACTGGTTCTGGGGTGCAACCATGCAAGAGGTTTGCATAGCTTGACCTGCTACTGTTGAAGAGCTTAAAATAATTGTTGAAGAGTTTGCTGAAGAGCTTAACATTATTGTGGGAGAGTTTAATGAAGAGCTTAACATAATTGTGGAGGAGTTTGCTGAAGAGCTTAACATAATTGTGGAAGAGTTTGCTGAAGAGCTTAACATAATTGTGGAAGAGTTTGCTGAAGAGCTTAACATAATTGTGGAAGAGTTTGTTGAAGAGCTTAACATAATTGTGGAAGAGTTTGTTGAAGAGCTTAACATAATTGTGGAAGAGTTTGCTGAAGAGCTTAACATAACTGTGAACGAGTTTGCTGAAGAGCTTAACATAATTGTGGAAGAGTTTGTTGAAGAGCTTAACATAATTGTGAAAGAGTTTGCTGAAGAGCTTAACATAATTGTGGAAGAGTTTGCTGAAGAGCTTAACATAATTGTGGAAGAGTTTGCTGAAGAGCTTAACATATTTGTGGAAGAGTTTGCTGTTTCCCTGCAGCAGCCTGCAGAAATCAGTAAGGTTGTCAGCCACATGAGAGATCGCGCCAGAGACTGAATATCTCTAAATGGAGCCTGCTTCGAGTCACAGCTAAACCATTTTAGAAAAGTTCATATAAATGGCGATTTTGCTTAAAATGTAAATGTCCTAATCTAGTTTATCTAATAATATATTTATTGCAAGCTTATCAGGTCGTTTTAATTAAAATATAAGCAAATCAAAAATATCAGTTGTAGAGAAACACCCTGCAGGTGTGATACAGGATATAGTTCGGATGAATAAATAGGTTGGTGATAAAGGATACAGTTAGGATATATATATAGGGTTGATATAGGATACAGTTAGGATATCTATATATAGGGTTGATATAGGATACAGTTAGGATATATATATATAGGGTTGATATAGGATACAGTTAGGATATATATAGGGTTGATATAGGATACAGTTAGGATATATATATAGGGTTGATATAACAATTTTATCATTTTTTTTATAGATTTTGATGGTTATTATATCGTTAGAACTGACGAGGCTTAACCCAGACCGAAATATATTTTCAATAAATGTGGAAATTTGGTCCATCACCATCACCGAATTTTAGATATAGGATACAGTTGGGATGTATACAGGGTTTATGCAAGAAATGCACAGTAAGGATGAATATATGGGTTGTAAGAAGAGAGTAGGTTAGCACAGGATACAGTAAGGATGAGTATAGGGTTGAAGGGAGAGAGCAAGATTAATACGTGATACAGTTAGGATGAATATAAGGTTGAAGGGAGAGAGTAGGATTGATACAGGATACAGTTAGAATGAGTATATAGTTGAAGGGAGAGAGTAGGATTGATACAGGATACAGTTAGGATGAATATAAGGTTGAAGGGAGAGAGTAGGATTGATACAGGATACAGTTAGGATGAGTATAGGGTTGAAGTGAGAGAGTAGGATTGATACAGGATACAGATGCGCAAATACCTCAAATTTAAGATGTGTTGAGTGAACTTTTCGGAATATTGTGAAAGGGCTGGGAGGAGCAGGACGAGGGGGGGGGTAGAAAAGTGGTGCAGAAGTGGCGGAAGAAAGGGAGGAGGGCGGAGGGGGAAGAATGATAAACGTGATAGGTTAAATATACTGAAAGAGCAAACTCAAATAATGCGGCCAGGTAGAAAATTTAGGCGTTACACTTCAACCGGATAGAAAAATAAAGGTAGATTTGATTAATAATCAAAATTTAAACCATTTGGGTAGAATTTAACATAACCTAGGAATTTAGCGGCCGAATCCAGTGGAAGAACTATACAGATTCGGGAATCCCTTAATGACGGTATCTCACCTCTGAAATAAATTCTGCGGCTAAGGTTTAGACCTCAATATGAAGATCTCCTGCAAAACCTAGGATATCAACACAAAAACTTCGCTCTTAGGTCAGGATCAGAGGATGAAAGTTGTGTAGCTAGAGGATAGCGCTTAGCCTTTCATACTCCCACTGCGCAAACTTTAGAATTGGGGAAAGTTGTTCATTCCTAGCTCCAATAAGACCTCCGTTACTCCTGTTATTTTTATTGTTAGATCATAAAAAATGTGTCCAGAGCTAAAAACTTTAGAATGAGTTATCCTTAATCCCGATTACTTAATCTGAGTATCAAATGGACAAACTGTTGATTTTCTTCTAAAACCGTTCTTTCTTGGATATGGTAGAGAAAAATCAAAAAGCGGTTTTTCTAAATTAGAGAGTTCCTCCCATTTCTGTATACAATCTTAAATGGCGCGCAAAATTTCAAATATATCGGCTTCATGTACGCGACTCTGATTGGGTGAATTTTATACACTTTTCAGGATACAAGGACAAGATTAGATTAGTCTCGATATTAAGAAAAAGAGAGGATCAAGCATTAATCTCGATATCCACCATTCTAAAGTTTTCAGCTCAGGTACGGTTTCCAAGAGTTGAAATATCTCTGGTTGTTTAAAAAATGCACAGTCAGCATTGGTTCAGATCATTTCTCTCCGATATGCGTATATCTCAAAGTCCGAAAATAGTGTTAAGACAATAATACATCAGCTGGAGATGATAATGTAGATTGATTACAAAAATATCAAATCTGAATTTTGTACATTTCTATGCCACAGTATATATTACAAATATAACTATTTAGATATCTACCACACAGAACACACATATATTTAAGTTTAGAATGTTATTATTATAAAATGTTCTATCTTCTTCTGCCTATACTCTGGAGTGGTCTGCATAGATAAAATTCAAAAAGAAATCACGAGAAAATCAAAAATAAACATGATCGCTGACGCTGTGAAGGCAACAGAAAAATGTTACAAAGATTTTAAAATTCAACAGATATGTGCTGGTCCTTAGCGTTGTCTTTTTACATTACAAGGTAAATGCTTGCATTGAACTCATATATGTGCCAATAAACCGGTTTTCAAATATAATTTCGTGGATTATTATAAATATCTATTTTTTTAATCTGAGATGAAATAAAGGCTCAACCATAGTAAATCATCTAGCATATCAACTGTGTTAATTCCCGTAACAGGAAGTTTTTGTAGGTGGGGAACATGTCCCGTTGCTGACAATTCGTTTTACCAAAAAGAAACCCGTGAATGTCTCACGATTTTTTAACAAATCTTTCAGATCGTGTTTATTCTTTTCTTTAAAGTTTTATGTTTAGAAAAAAGATAAAACATGACAAATATTTGAGAAGGAGTTAAAATGTAAAGTCATCATGCATATCATTTATCATTTAATTATCCTTATAGATTCAACCAAGAAATCTTTAGAACAGGAATCCTCCAAAACTTTGTGTACATTTTAGTGTATACTGTAGTTGGTGGGAGGAATATAAACAAACTCAGCGCCGAGATTTATCATATTTAGTTCGAAAGTATTGTCGAAAATCGAACACTCGCAAAAGGTACAAAACTTGAAGTTTTTTTCCAAATTTGTAAGTTCGGTTTTTGTTAACATTGAAATAAAGGCGAAAAACAAATTCCAATAAATCCTGAAGAAAAAGTATCGGTTTTTTAAATTATTCAAACCTTGTCCGTCCTTCAGCACGCTCAGACGA
Source organism: Eurytemora carolleeae (assembly GCF_000591075.1). Classification (NCBI taxonomy): domain Eukaryota; kingdom Metazoa; phylum Arthropoda; class Copepoda; order Calanoida; family Temoridae; genus Eurytemora; species Eurytemora carolleeae. Next base: position 69,235 of record NW_019396328.1, on the reverse strand, counting down.
TCATCCATCATTTACTGAAGGTTTACACAAATCTTAAAATAGGAGACAAGAGGGAGGAGAATAGGAGACAAGATGAAGGAGAATATGAGACAAGATGAAGGAGAATAGGAAACAAGATGGAGGAGCATATGAGACAAGATGGAGGAGAATTTGAGACAAGATGGAGGAGAATAGGAAACAAGATGGAGGAGAATAGGAGACAAGATGGAGGAGAATATGAAACAAGATGGAGGAGAATAAGAGAGAAGATGGAAGAGGATAGGAGACAAGATGGAGGAGAAAAGGAGACATGATGGAGGAGAAAAGGAGGCAAGATGGAGGAAAATAGGAGACAAGATGGAGGAGAATAGGAGACAAGATGGAGGAGAATAGGAGACAAGATGGAGGAGAATAGAACCAGGAAGAGTTTGCTAAATTAATTTTAACAGAAAATGGCGAAAGTTTAAATGAAAGTGAACCGTTTGGGAAAATAGAAAAATGGAGATAAAAAACGGAATTAAGAAGAACTAAGGAGAAAGAAGAATGGTTCAAGAATAAAGAGAAGAAAAAGAGAAGAGTTTGAGAATAAAAAGGGGAAAAAGAAGAATGATTCAAGAATGAAGATTAAAGAACAAAGAGAGGAGAAGAAATTACAAAAGAATGAAGAGAAAATGAAGGAGAAGGGTTCAAGAATAAAGAGAGGAGAAGGCAGAAGGGTTCAAGAATAAAAGAGGAGAGAGGAGAAGGGATTAAGAATGAAGAGAAAAGGAAGGAGAAGGGTTCAAGAATAAAGAAAGGAGAGGGGAGAAGGGATTAAGAATGAAGAGAAAAGGAAGGAGAAGGGTTCAAGAATAAAAAGATAAGAAAGAGATTGGAAAACATTGAAAAATGCACTATGGGCGTTTCTCGAGTTTTCGTATTTTTTTTTGTGGGAATTGCACAGAAAGAAAACGAACAGAATAGGATTTTATCTGCTTGTTCGTTGAAAAGAGATCGATTAAGAATGAAACCGTGCTACAGAGACTACAGGAGATGAGAAGAGAAATAAGAAAAAGAAGGAGAGAATAATAGGATATAAAGAAAACCCTTAGAGTGGGAAAAGTAATGAAGAAAAGCAGAAGGAAAGAGAGGGGGGGAAGAAGTATGATAAAATGAAGAAGGAGCAGGGAATGAGAAGGGAAGAATAAAGGAAGGAGAAGAGAAAGGAAGGAGAAGGGAAGGAGAAGAGAAAGGAAGTAGAAGGGAATGAGAAGAGAAGAATAAAGGAAGGAGAAGAGAAAGGAAGGAGAAGGGAAGGAGAAGGGAAGGAGAAGGAAGGAGACGGGAAGGAGACGGGAAGGAGACGAGAAGGAGACGAGAAGGAGAAGGGAAGGAGAAGGGATAGACAAGGGAAGGAGGAGGGAAGGAGAAGGTAAGGAGAAAGTAATGAGACTGGAGGGAGAAGGGAATGAGAAAAGAAGGGTGGAGGTAAAGAGGTGGGACGGATGAAGGGGATGAGAAAAGAAGAAGAAGGGAAAAAGATGGGAAGGAGAGGAAAATGAGACGGGATGGAGAGGGGAAGGAGAAGGAAATGAGAAGGGAAGGAGAAGGGAAGGAGAAGGGAAGGAGAAGGGAAGAAGAACGGAAAGAGAAGGGAAGGAGAAGGGAAGGAGAAGATAGTTTAATAGATAGATAGAGGTAGTGAGAGCTATGCAAGCTGTATTAGGCAGTTTAGGAATCCAGTCCCTATACTCTCCAAGGAATACAGGATCACACAAAATTAAAATATCAATAATAAAAATTTTAAATTATTTTCATTCATCATTTTTTCTGTGATCTAAAATTCTTTTGTGTTATCAACATGAATTGGACATTAAAACATTTTTTTAGTATGAAGACTTGCTTGCATTAGTATTTTTCAGTGGAAAATATAATCCTTTAAAAGATGATTATATTTTAAAAATGTAAATATTCCTTCATTTAACACCCTGTACATGTTCTGAATAGTGGGGTGGGGAGGTAGGTCCGTGACGGTTAATCAGAGTTCAGAAAATAGAAAACATTCTAAATTTTTTTTAAAAATAAGTCATTCTGCATGTTTTTAATTTTTTTAAATGTTAACGAAGTAAAATATTTCGTTGCAACATTTTTGACGGTTTGCAAGGCTGGTCAAATTTTCGGTCTCAGGTCTTAGCTTTCTACGCAGACACTAACTATCGTGATATTTGCAGAGACCAGAAAATGCTCCAACCCTAGATCTATGACTTTCCAGGGTTTCCGAGTTCAAACAGGGCTCCTAAACTTTAAATCATGATGACAGTAACACATTATGGTAGATTGGGCGAATTATTATAAACAAAATATAGAAACCTAATTTTTTATGAAAAAAAAAAATATTTACATACAAATTTAAGTGGGTGCTTATATATGTATATTAGTATTGGGTGCTCAAAGTTCAAATATTTTTAATAAATATTAAAAATGGTAGATTGTGGGGTTGTGAGGGGGGGGGCCGGGGGGGGGGGCATGTTTGGTGGGTTTGATTACAACACAAATATTAAATAATTAGAGAATGTCTGGGAAAAAATGCAGAAAATCCTCGAAAAATGCAATAAATCAAATATTACTTAAAATCATTAATTAGTGTCTTATTTGTATATAATTAGTTAAATAATTCCAAAGTTAATTAACAAATTTATCATAATGAATTTGTTGTTAAGACAATTTCATTTTAAAGGGGATCATGATAGGCTTTGTCTAGAAGTTTCTTTAATAATGTAAAGCATTAATGAACAATTAATTTTCAAATGTGTTGTCGACAAAATTATCTTCTATTTATAGAGTTATTATACACGATTCATTACGGTACAATTAATACCTTCATCTAAGGAACAACGAAACAGATTTCGCAGATTTTCTACATTGAAACTTTCGGAAAGAAACTGAGATAAAAATGATCAATTTTCAAATATGATGACGAGAATATCTCTTTCATTTTTGCTCAGACTTAGGTTTAAAAAATAGGTTTATCAGGAAATATTTATCCTATACAAAACATTAGTCTAAAAAAAACATATAAAGAATAAGTTAAGGTTCGGTATCTCCACAAGCACATAATTGCACTTCCATTATTGTCAATAGTCAACTGTAATAATCTGCTGATCCAGACTGCTAAAAAAGTTGCATAGATTTTCAAGACTGGGTAAACTTTAAAGAGCTGCAACGACTTGGCCTTTTATTTTGCATCACTTATACTTTTTTGTAGCTCTAGACGTTTAGATTTTATAATAATTTGTAACTAGTTTTAAAAGCAATTTGTAAAATTCTCATTGATTTTTGCATAAGAGCTTGCAACCTTTGACCTCAAATGCGCCATTGTTGAAGCGGTGCATAATATAATCGAAGAAATATATTTCGAGGACGAATAAAAAACGTCGAGTAAACCCTGTCATTCTTATTCCTCCTTCCATGATATTAGAATTTATTAAATAGAAAGTTTAAACAGACTCCGTGTTTTGAAATCTACTTTGCATCTTTTTTTACCGGAGTAAAGATGAAAGAGAAGAGGTTACCCCTCTCGGAGTCAACCCACCAAACTTTGTTTTCATACAAACCAGGAGGCAGAAAACTATCTTCCTATCCGTCTTGGATCTAGGGTTGGGTGTGGAATATATTAAGCTCTGGGTATAGATTAATGCGTGCTAGGCTTATGAATACAAAGCAGTAATATTAACATACTCGGATATATATTCAGTACTAAACTTCTAGTGCGGAGCAAGCATATGTTCGTCCCCCCTCGAGAATTATGTAATTGTGTAAAATTGGATAGAATTGGCATTAATTGGTTCGCACCAGGTTTACTCCCAATATGCCTCAGCATACGCTGCCCTCTTCGATTTTAATTGTTAAATTTGGCGTGGGGGGGGGGGGGGGGGGGGGGGGTTAGTGAGACTTTTACTATTTCTTTTTTTTATCGTGTATCTAATCCACCGTTTCCTTAAACTTGAATTTTGGTCTTTAATTCAATACTAATTCAATATTTCAAGTCATGTATTTTCAAAACCGTGTACGCCCCTGACCAATCCACCCACTACTGTTGCACCAAATATATCCGTGTACGCCCCTGACCAACCCACAAACTCCTGGAGAACCAAATATACCTGTGTACGCCCCTGACCAACCCACCATTTACTGTTGCACCAAATATACTCGTGTACGCCCCTGACCAACCCACCCACTACTGTTGCACCAAATATATCCGTGTACGTCCCTGGTAAACCCACCAACTTATGCTGGAGAACCAAATATACCTGCGTACGCCCCTGACCAACACAACCCCTATAGCGTATATTTGGTGCACCAGTAAATATACTCGTGTACGCCCCTGACTCCGCTGGGTGGAGAGTGTCAACCTTAAATTGGTTTGATTATCAGGTTTAAAACCTCAATTTAGATTAGATATTCATTTCATATACTAGTAAAGAGATTGCTCACACCTTTTAACAGGAAACAAAATACCAAAGATTTGTTAAGATTTTACTTGTATTTGATTGTTTTAAGTTTTTTCTTTGAACTTTTACTGTTATATTTTGCTTTCTACGCTCTTAATTTTGAAATAAAAGATAGCTTTTATTCAACAAACAATCGCATATTTGACAGTCATCCAACTTTTGCTGCCAAACTAGCGAATTTTTGTTGAATTTAGGTAGAAATTTAGAAATTCATCATTCCTAGAAATTAAATTTCACTCATGTGGACATAAAGAAAAATAAAAAATAGTTTTTATAGATTTTTTAATTCGAATTTATAATTCGGGAACAATCCCTTTTATCTCTCAATCTTGAGAGACTCTAGCTCCATATTTATAAAAGGATTGAACTGGCAATCAACATAAATGTGTCATGATTAAATTTGAAACTTTTGCTTTTAAGATTATTGCAAATATTGAGTTCTAACTTCTACTAAAGTTTACTGGTTTTAGCAGTTTAACTCCAATCTACAGATTAACTCTTATCTTGGAACAAACAGGGCGTCAACTAATAAATCCTAATTCTTCAAGTTGGAGAAAATAAAACAATTCTTTTTATCCGTTTTCTGTTTAAAACATATTAAGTTTTTTTTTCGATATTCTAATTTTGAAAAAGGATACTCTAAAAAGAATTTAGCATGTCTATGTTAACGAGACCTCTTTCTTTTACGCACTGACTCAGTTCATACAGGTTTATAAGATCAAGATCCTGTACAGTTTACTGTGTGTACACTGTATATTTAAAGTGTACACCCTGCTTGACAACCTGTAAGGCTGTACATAATGACCCCGTAGACTAAATTTAGGGACAAAATATTGTACACTGGATTTTGGGACAAATTTGCACAAGATTTAAAGTTCACACAGAATTTTGGGACATCTACTCGCAAGATTTTGGGACATGATTTATCTCTATACACAGGACTCACATCTCTTAACTCTTCACGGTTTCTCTTGTAATATATTATCTCATGGTTGATTACGAGGATAGGATGGGAAATTTAAACAATTTTAACAAATTTGTACTTTTTGGATAATAACTTATTTTGATGAATTAGAACAATATGAACATATTAGGATAAGTGGGATATATCTCTAATCCTGGTCTAATCTCACATTTTAAATTCGGACCAAATCTTTAATTCAGATTATTTTGAAATACTCGTATAAAAATATTATGAATTTAGATAAACTATCAAAAGTTTACTCCTGAGTTATTCTTAAATCCTGTCCAATTCTTAAATTCTGTCCAATTCTTAAATCCTGTCCAATTCTTAAATCCTGTCCAATTCTTTAATTCTGTCCAATTCTTAAATCCTGTCCAATGCTTAAATCCTATCCATATCTTTAATTCTGTCCATTTCTTGAATCCTGTCCAATTCTTTAAATCTGTCCGTATCTTTAATTCTGTCCATTTCTTAAATCGTTTCCAATTCTTAAATCCTGTCCATATCTTTAATTCTGTCCATTTCTTAAATCCTGTCCAATTCTTAAATCCTGTCCATTTCTTAAATCCTATCCATATCTTTAATTCTGTCCAATTCTCCTATCCATATCTTTAATTCTGTCCAATTCTTAAATCCTGTCCATTTCTTAAATCCTGTCCATTTCTTAAATCCTATCCATATCTTTAATTCTGTCCATTTCTTAAATCGTTTACAATTCTTAAATCGTTTACAATTCTTAAATCGTTTACAATTCTTAAATCGTTTACAATTCTTAAATCGTTTCCAATTCTTAAATCGTTTCCAATTCTTAAATCGTTTCCAATTCTTAAATCCTGTCCAATTCTTAAATCCTGTCAAATTCTGAAATCCTATCCATTTGTAAATCTAGATCTTTATTCTTGTCCAAATCTTAAATCTTTTCCAAATAAATCCTTTCCAATTCTTTAATCCTGTCCAAATCTTAAATTCTGTCCAAATCTTAAAACATTTCCAAATTCTAAATCTGTTCACATCTTAAATCCAGACCAATTGTTAAATCCTGTCCATATCTTAAATCCTGTCCAAATCTTTAGTTCTGTCCAAATCTTAAATCCTGTCCAAATCTTTAGTTCTATCCAAATTTTTGAACCTGTCAAAATCTTAAATCCTATCCAAATCTTTAGTTCTATCCAAATCTTAAATCCTGTCCAAATCTTTAATTTTTTCCAAATCTTAAATCCTGTCAAAATCTTTAATTCTTCCCAAATTTTAATTCCTGTTCAAAATATTCAGTTATGTCCAAATATGAAATCCTGGCTAAATCTTCCGTTATGTTCAAATATTAAATCCTGTCAAAATCTTTAGTTCTGTTTAAATCTTTAGTTCTGTCCAAATCTTAAATCCTGTCCAAATCTTTAGTTCTATCCAAATTTTAAATCCTGTCCAAATCTTTGAACCTGTCAAAATCTTAAACCCTGTCCAAATCTTTAATTCTGTCCGAATCATAAATCCTGTCCAAATCTTTAATTCTCCGACGGTTCAACCTGAGACGTCAGATACCTAATGTCCAAGGGATGGACAATGTTCCCCAATTTAAGGCGTCAAACCCTTGCTTTAAAAGTTTTGGCACTGAAGATCGAGTTTAGTCGCTAAAGCTAAGCGCTATCCTGCCCTGAGGGTGTTAATTTTTAGAATATAGATCCATTGTAGAAATAGAGAGGATTCACGACATTCATATCTGATATTTAGAATTTTAAACTTACGAAGACTGTTAAAATAAATGCGAGTTAGATTAGAATTAAATAAAAGAATTAAATGAACCAGTTCTACAGTTCTCTGGGATAGGAAATGAAGTGTCACTGGTAAATCAGACACGGAGCAGAGTCTAAACTCAATCCTGATTAAAAATACACAATTCCCGCAGTACTCTGCACTGTCTTCTACATTAACAAGATCAAATTCAAGATTACGGTCTAATCTGACAGGAAGAGGGGAGGGCAGTAAAATGTGGCTTTGTGAGGAGGAGGGGGGGGGGTGTATTTTCCCGTAATTTAAAAAAATGCTTTTCTTTCCTACCAATTGGAAAAGAAAAATAGATAGTTGTAACCATGGCGAAAGAATAGAAATGTAAGGCATGAAAATTATTTAATAATTACTTATTGTTTAGTTCCGACAGGGTGGCGGGATAGTGTAAGGGACTGGAAGTCAGTGAGTTCAGCAAACATGATACATTTGTTTTTTGTCAATGTGCAGAATTCCGAATTGGATCAGGAAGCCCTGCTGCTGTTCTGAGTCATGGCTTGTGATTTTTATTGACTTTTCAAATACTTTTTGAATAGAAACTCTCACCTTTCTAGCGTAAAATTAACTAATCCTAACTGAGCTGAAAACTTTAGAATGGTGGATACCGAGATTAATGCTTGATCTCTTCGTTTTCTTAATCTTCAGATTAAATAAGGCTTGTTCTCCGAGTTCTCCCCTTGTTATTAATCTCCAGATTAATTAACCAATCGGGATTAAGGATATTCCATTCAAAAGTTTTCAGTTCTGTATTCCTTATTGTACAAGATACGAATTATACAAGTATACAATTGTACACGAAGTACCTTGACATTTTCTGATCCATGTATTATAAATATTAATTTGCACAAACTGTATTTGTACATATACCCTTCTTAAAGAAAAAGTAAGATTTGGTTACCGGGTACAGGGACCTGAGGGGGAGGGGCAAATGAAAACATTCTGAATATTGGGAACGGGTAGTATGCTAAACGCAAATCTTGCAGAAAACACGTGTACAAATTCTTGCGGGGGTTTACGTCAGAATTATACGCTCTAAACTGTTGTTTAATGTGGTATTTAAAGTATTTACAGCGACTGGAGTTCTCTCTCTCTCTCTCTGCAAAAATAGTTGCAAGCTCTATAGTATGCCCGGAGCAATGCACAGTAGCCGGTAGAGATTCAGAGATAGGAGTCGATGGAATTTATCATGCTTGGTTCATATAAAACAATTAAACTGTAACATGCCAGCTTAGGCAGGATCAATTTGGAGTACTCTAGCTTCTAGCTCAATCAGGATCAATTAAAATACTCCAATATGAAACTATATCTAAACCTGCCTATACTAAAACACTACAACATGAAACTATATCTGAACCTGCCTATGCTAGAATACTCCAATATGAAACTATATCTAAACCTGCCTATACTAAAATACTACAACATGAAACTATATCTAAACCTGCCTATGCTAGAATACTCCAATATGAAACTATATCTGAACCTGCCTATGCTAGAATACTCCAATATGAAACTATATCTAAACCTGCCTATGCTAGAATGCTCCAACATTCTAGTTGTAGTATTCTAACATAGGCAGGTTTAGATATAGTTTCATGTTGGAGTATTCTATGGTTTAGATAAAGTTTCATGTTGTTGTATTCTAGCATAGGCAGGTTTAGAAATAGTTTCATGTTGGAGTACTCTAGCACAGGCAGGTTTAGATATAGTTCCAAATTGGAGTATTTTAGTATAGGCAGGTTTAGATATAGTTTCATGTTGTAGTATTTTAGTATAAGCAGGTTTAGATATAGTTTCATATTGGAGTATTCTAACATAGGCAGGTTTAGATGTAGTTTTACGTTGGAGTATTCTAGCATAGGCAGGTTTAAATATAGTTTCATGATGAAGTATTCTAGTATAGGCAGGTTTAGATATAGTTTCATATTGGTGTATTCTAACATAGGCAGGTTTAGATATAGTTCCATGTTGGAGTATTCTAGCATTGGCAGGTTTAGATAGAGAATCATGTTTGAGTAAAGTAACAGGTTGAAGAACTGACTCTAGTATACTAATTAACTTAATAAATTCTTGGTACCTGCTACAATTTAGCTTGGAGTAAATACGTCCTGCACATGTTCTCGACAAACCCGCCCTCCCTCCTCCATAAATTAAAGAGCCGGAATGTTTTAAATAAAACTTAGAAATTCCAGAGACATGTTTCCAACTCGTTCCGCTCGGAGAAATATTTTTGATATGTTTTCTAAACCCGGAATTTTATCAAGTTTATCGATCTTATCCAAGAAAATATAGACAACCATGATAGCTCAGTTTTTAACATTTTTCAGGGTAGATCAGAGAGTAGGGGGACAAAGATAAACTATATCAGGATTCTTATCATGAACGCTTTTCAATTTATCAAACCCTTTTTCCTGGAATGTTTGATGTGTGTGTCTGCATGATATTTTGATGTTTGTGTGTGTACGCGTGTATGTAAGTGTATGATATATGAGAGTAGGACGGATGAGGAGTAAGAATAGTTCCTCTTCTTGGCACAAACTAAACTTAATCTTACATACCTGGCAACCAACATACTCAGGCCTTACATAGATATAGCGGACAGAGAGATTTGGAAGATAATGAAACATATGGAATTGAAAAAGATTACATCGTTATCTTCATAAAGAAGAAATGTAAGTTTTGGCTCCATAACATTTCGCCTTTCACAAACACACAAACTCTTTAAACTTTACAGAGAAAAAAAATGTAAAAAGAATAAATATATGGAAAAAAGAAGAATATGAAAGATGAGGAAGATACGAAAAAGAAAATAATGATGAATAAGAAGAATGAACCGAAAGAGAAGAAAGAGAAAAACGAGAAGAAAGAGAAGACAGAGAAGAAAGAGAAGAAAGTACTACAAGAGAAGGAAGTCATAGAAGAGAGAAAGAGAAAAATTAGAAGAAAGAGAAGAATGAGAAGAAAGAGATGAAAGAGACTGAATATTTATCGTAGAACAAAAGAAGATATATAAGATGATTGAGAAATGTAATTAGAAATATTTATTGGAGAATAATAACAATTTGAAATGTAAGAAAACGGATGAAAGTAGAGGAGAGTATGCGATGAGATAAAAAATGAGAATGAGAATCAGATTTAAAGGGATACAGAGAAAAATTTTAGGATTCATTTGATAACAATTAAACGTTTTTACTGTGTATCATTTCAAATATGTTACCTAGCCAGTTTCTCCCTTTAAAGAAGAAATTTTATTTTTGGAAAATCAAGAAATAAAAGTATGGAGATTCAACATGTTTGTAAAAGAGATATCTAGGTTGAGTTTGAAAAGATATGGTTTAGATACCAAGATATCAGAGGTTTGTTCAAGATTAGGACGGATAAGGATAGATCTTGATGACAAGTATAGCTGGAGCTGGAGGGGAGGTATGAGCTGAACCTTACTCCGGGTGGTCCTGTTTATACTAGACCAACCCTGCATTCTATCCATACCTACCATACCATCCAGACATACTCGGAGATTATTAATATTCAGTTTCTCTTCTCAAAATATTAAAACTCATGGAGAGATATAAACACTAAACATCAATTCAAAATATGAGTTCTTTACCTTAACTATAATAGTTTTAATGAGAAGATATCATTCAAGATTTTTGTCTGGTCTGGATTAAAACATCAATATTTCTTTTCTCGTACCGGTCTATCATCATTATTTGTAATTTGTCTTTTATTTAGTCCATGCAATGAAATTGAATTCTCTAGAGGTTTTTAAGAATTTTGAAAAAATGTTTACAGCAGGAGGAGGAGGGGGGGGGGCTGTAAATCTTTATTTTCTTGTGGTAAAGTATTAAATTTTCAAGGCATCTCCGGTTCTTTAATCTTAGCTAAACCTTTTTATATCTTCAATTTGTGCCGTAAAAGTCCATCTGATGTCGGTGCTTAAACCAGATTTTAGATTTAGATAGTTTAGATTAATACAATATAATATCATATTTTACTCATATTAGGGAAAATGACCAAGCACTGAGTGGAGTGGGAGGATTAATGAAGCCTTAAGGTTCTAATGAGAAAGGATGCAACGATATATTGTAATATTGAAGAAAATTAAAGGAAGAAGAGAATTAAGAAAGTAGGGGGGAAGGGGGGGATATGTCAAATATGCGAAGGATGTTATGATTAGAGGAATGATGAGAGATATGAGAATATATTTGACTAAATAGAGATCATTAAAGATTACACATATATTAAATAAAGTTATAATAAACAGTAAGATGAAAAAAATGATTTTTAAAATATGTTTTCAATCTTCTAGTTTCGGATGGATTGATATAATGTTGGCTATTACAAGGTTTGGTGGCTTGGCTATATCACTTGGACCCCTAGCATATTCTGGGCGAACCAGTACATTTTTTTACCTTCGCCCCCTAGAATATTCTAGCATGTTCTAATCGAGGTTCTCGGACCAGTAATTGTTTTAACTTGGCCCCCTAGAATATTCTAGCATGTTCTAGTCGAGGTTCTCGGACCAGTAATTGTTTTAACTTGGCCCCCTAGAATATTCTAGCATGTTCTAGTCGAGGTTCTCGGACCAGTAATTGTTTTAACTTGGCCCCCTAGAATATTCTAGCATGTTCTAGTCGAGGTTCTCGGACCAGTAATTGTTTTAACTTGGCCCCCTAGAATATTCTAGCATGTTCTAGTCGAGGTTCTCGGACCAGTAATTGTTTTAACTTGGCCCCCTAGAATATTCTAGCATGTTCTAGTCGAGGTTCTCGGACCAGTAATTGTTTTAACTTGGCCCCCTAGAATATTCTAGCATGTTCTAGTCNAGAGAATTAGAAAGATAATAGAGATTATTAAAGATAATTAAAAATTTATATTAATAATAGAATTAATAGAACCTTTATATGTATGTACAAACCTACACCACCTACTTTTACAACTTGTAGAAACATTTTTAAACCCTGACTAACTGACATATTCTTTTTAAGAGCCCTATTTAGACATCTATATTTCAGAACTATACAGTAATAGCTTTAAGCTTTAATTATTTTTAAGAAGTAATTGGCAATTGGCAACATCAACAAAAACTCTTGATCAGATATAACATTGAGGGTACTGTTGACATAATGAAATTGAATTCTCTAGAGGTTTTTAAGAATTTTGAAAAAATGTTTACAGCAGGAGGAGGAGGGGGGGGGGCAGCACTGNAGATATACTAGGCTTGGGATTAAACCATAGATATACTAGGCTTGGGATTAAACCATAGATATACTAGGCTTGGGATTAAACCATAGATATACTAGGCTTGGGATTAAACCATAGATATACTAGGCTTGGGATTAAACCATAGATATACTAGGCTTGGGATTAAACCATAGATATACTAGGCTTGGGATTAAACCATAGATATACTAGGCTTGGGATTAAACCATCGATATACTAGGTCTAGATAAATGTTTAAGCCATCGAGAAACTAAGGGTAGAGAGATACTTAAACCATCAGTAAACTAGATCTAAATAGATGCCAAAACCATCAATATTCTAGGTCTATATAGATATTTAAACCATCGAAGTCCTAGGTCTAAATATACATTTAAACCATCGATATACTAGGTCTAGATAGATATTCTAACCATCGATATACTAGGTCTATATATTTGTTTAAACCATCGATATACTAGGTCTAGATCGATATACTAGGTAAAGATAGATAAATAAACCTTCCATATACTAGGTTTAGATATATATTTTAACCATCGAGATACTAGGTCTAGTTAGATATTTTAACCATCGATATCCTATGCCTAGAGAGATATTTAAACCATCGATATAATAAATATAGATAGATATTTAAACCATCGATATACTAGGTCTAGTTATACATTTAAACCACCGACATACTTGGTCTAGATGTATGTTTAAGCCATCGATATACTAGGTATAGATAGATATTTAAGCCATCGATATACTAGGTCTAGATAGATATTTTAACTATCGTTAAACTATGTAAAGATAGATAAATAAACCTTCCATATACTAGGCTTAGATATATATTTTAACCATCGAGATAGTAGGTCTAGTTAGATATTTTAACCATCGATATACTAAGTATAGATAGGTATTTAAACCATCAATATACTAAGTATAGATGGATGTACCTATTTAGAAGTAAAATTTGTAGATTTCTTTTAAATTATATCTATTTCATTTCCAACGTTTAATCTATCTGTTAAATTATATACTGTTTAATTCTATCTATTCAATAATATCTGTTCAATTCAATCTGTTTAATTCTATCTGTTTTATTCAATCTGTTCAATTTTATCTTTTTAATTCTATCTGTTCAATTCTATTTGTTCAATTCTATATATTCAACTCTATACATTCAATTCAATCTGTTCAATTCTATATATTTAATTCTAAACGTTTAATCCATCTGTTCAATTCAATCTGTTCAATTCAATCTGTTCAATTCTATCTGTTCAATTCTATCTGTTCAATTCAATCTGTTCAATTCTATCTTTTCAGTTCTATATATTTAATTCTAAACGTTTAATCAATCTATTCAATTCTATACATTTAATTCTAAACGTTTAATCAATCTGTTCAATTCAATCTGTTTAATTTTATCTTTTTAATTCTATCTGTTCAATTCTATCTGTTCAATCCTATCTGTTTAATCCTATCTGTTCAATTCAATCTGTTTAATTCTATCTGTTTTATTCAATCTGTTCAATTTTATCTTTTTAATTCTATCTGTTCGATTCTATCTGTTCAATTCTATATATTTAATTCAATCTGTTCAATTCTATATATTCAATTCTAAACTTTTAATCAATCTGTTCAATTCTATCTGTTCAATTCTATCTATTCAATTCTATCTGTTCAATTCAATCTGTTCAATTCTATCTGTTCAATTCTATCTGTTCAATTCTATCTGTTCAATTCTATCTGTTAAATTCTATCTGTTAAATTCTTCTATTCCTTATGATATCGGTGTGGGGGGGGGGTGTATTGGAAAGGTGGGTTCGGGAAAAGTTAAAATAACAATAATTTCTCCAGATTCAAATTGTTAAAATTGTATTCTCTAAAAAACTAGAAGAATGCGAAGTACTCAGAATAAGGACGGTTAGCTCTTTGTACGGGTTTCAAGGCTGAATCAGGACGGGTTAGAATATCAGGTTTGTTACTCCGCTATCAAGTTTATATCAAATTACGAGATATGAACTCACGAGTTTCATACTAAAACTCTCGGAACTAAAAGAGTTACTTCTCGAAACTTGATCCGGACATTTATGCAACAGATTGTTGAAAAACTTTTATAGATTCATATTTCAATACTAATTCTTCTTCTGTCCTGTTCTATTATTTTAGTATATATTCAATAAACAGCTGATTCCAATTCCATTTTCCTAGTATCTAGTATCTACATAGTATCTAGAATCTAGTATCTAGAATCTAGAATCTAGAATCTAGAATCTAGAACGTAGTATCTAGAATCTAGAATCTAGAACCTGAAATCCAGTATCTGGAATCTAGTATCTAGAATCTAGAATCTAAAATCTAGTATCTAGAGTCTAGAATCTAAAATCTAATATCTAAAATCAAGAATCTAAAATCTAGTATCTAGAATCTAGAATCTAAAATCTAATATCTAAAATCAAGTATCTAAAATCTAGTATCTAGAATCTAGAATCTAGTATCTAAAATCTATAATCTAGAATCTGTGTAGAATCTAGTATCTAAAATCTAGAATCTAGAATCTGTGTAGTCTAGAATCTAGAATCTAGTATCTAAAATCTATAATCTAGAATCTGTGTAGAATCTAGTATCTAAAATCTAGAATCTAGAATCTGTGTAGTATCTAGTATCTAGAATCTAGAATCTAGTATCTAGAATCTAGAATCTAGAATCTAGTATCTAAAATCTAGAATCTAGAATCTGTGTAGTATCTAGTATCTTAATGCTTGATATTTCCAGTTGCACATGTTACGTGTTAATTGTAATCTGAAACCTATATCTATGTATGTAAGATGGAAATAAAAAAGAGAAATGGGTTTGTAAAAAAGTAAAGCTATGGAAAAAAATAAAACGGAAAAAGGAGTTTAAGCTAGGGAGAAAGAGAGATAGAGATAGAGAAGATAAAAAAGGAGAATTGGGGATAGAAAATAAAAGAGTAAAGGAGAAGGATTCTAGGGGATCATACTGAGAACGAGGGTGGAGATTCTAGAATAAAGTTTCATTATATTAGTCTCCTCATAGAGTCTGTTCAAAGAGTTGGGGAATAGTCGTAAACATATCAATTCAGATCATAATGATATCCATCCTTGGTATAATAATATCCATCCTTATTATAATAATATCCATCCTTAGTATAATAATATCCATCCTTAGTATAATAATATCCATCCTTAGTATAACAATATCCATCCTAGCTCTTAATCCTTCCTTACTCTTCCATTCTAGCTCTTTATCCATCCTTACTCTTCCATCCTTAGTATAATAGAATCCATCCTTAGTATAATAATATCCATCCTTGGTAAAATAATATCCATCCTTAGTATAATAATATTCAACCTTAGAATAACAATACCCATCCTTAGTATAATAAACATCCATCCTTAGTATAATAGAAATCCATCCTTAGTATAAAAATATCCATCCTTAGTATAATAATATCTATCCTTAGTATAATAATATCCATCCTTAGTATAATAAAATCCATCCTTTGTATAATAATATCCATTCTTATTATAATAATATCCATCCTTTGTATAATAATATCCATAATAATATCAATACTTAGTAAAATAAAATCCATCCTTTGTATAATAATATCCATCCTTAGTATAATGATATCCATCCTTAGCATAATAATATCGATCCTTAGTATAATAAAAATCCATCCTTAGCATAATAATATACATTCCTAGTATAATAATATCCATCCTTAGTATAATAAAATCCATCCTTAGTATAATAACATCCATGCTTAGTATAATAAAATCCGTCCTTTGTATAATAATATCCATTCTTATTATAATAATATTCAACCTTAGAATAATAATATCCATCCTTAGTATAATAATATCCATCCTTAGTATTATAATATACATTCCTAGTATAATAATATACATTCTTAGTATAATAATATCCATCCTCATTATAATGATATCCATCCTAAATATCCATCCTTAGCATAATAATATCCATCCATGTGAAACATCACAAAATATATTTCTCACAAAACTTCCCGACATTAGTTATCGGAATCTTAGTTTTTCTACAACTTTTTCTCCGTCCCAAACCTCCAAAATCAAACCCTGCAAACCTTTTTACACACATCTGAGTTTCCCTGTTTATAGATGCTACTGGAGACAAAAACCAGGTCAAAAATGGAAGGGGTCCCGTGGAGCTGCAGGGGGAGGGGGGTAGAAACTTTTATAATTAAATTTTAAATGTGAAATAAAAGGATTTCTCTTAAATGATAAAATCTCAATTAAAAATGGTTCGGATATAATATCAACCGGGATAAGATCTATGATTATCTTCTAGGTTTGGATCCAACCCAGATATTTATTATGACATAAAGGATTAAGACCCAATCATGGTTTGCCAATCCTTTCCGCTCCAGACTCCACTCAAATCAGAGTCCAGACGTAGTTCTTGACCCTCAGTTCAGAAAAGAGGTTGAGATCGGATCCGGTTTTATGAATTTATGAATCTGTATCAAATAAAGTTTGTATTCCCTGATTCTCCAGGGTATACTTGAAGTCCTATTAAGCTTTTAGTAGAACCTGGAGTAAGACAAACAGAGGAGGATTCTAAACCTTAGTTTCAAGTTTCTCTGTATACACAGTACTATGTGCATATCACATATTTTAAACAATTATATAAGTGTTTCTCAGTAGTCCGTGCAATCGAACCTATTAACAGGAGTCTTTCAAAATCAACCTAAGTAGAACAAATACTTTTGAATTTGTATCCGGAGAACCCATGATCTGAATCTAGTATCAAAGGAAACTATGACTTTGAAACCATCAGACTTCTTTACAACCCTTTTTCCTGTTTAGACACAAGTCAAGGAACTTTTAAGTCAAGGAAGTTCCTACTCTGGGTTAATCCAGGAGTATTTGAACCTTGCTCCTAGAACCCTTCCCCCCCCCCCTGGTCTAGTTTAATTATGTGGAGACATGAAACCTTCCCATTTGTATAGATTATATAGACGTCAGGAGGAATATTTCAAACCGAGTCTAATATATGCAGGGGGGGGGGGAGAATTGAGAGGGTATAAGGGTTAATATTTAGATATATATTGGCATATTTCTTGCAGAAAAAAATTAGAATTTTAAAAATTTACGTAACTTTGCAGATATTTAGGTTTTAGAATTATTTACTTAATTTTCATAAAAACGTATGAACTATTAGTAAAATATAATGTTATCATTTACAAATACAAGCAAATCTTTCCCCTACTTTAACCTTAAAAATTACATTAATATCAAGTTAGGAGCAGTGATGATGTCATACTCGTTATACACAATTATACAATTACATTAATATCAAGTTTAAGTTTATTTTATTTAACCCCTGGTAAAATCTTGTGCAAAAAGTGCACCTCCATTGTCTACGCAATGATGAATATCTCTTTAGTTAATAAAATTTAACAAGCCTGAGTTACGATATAAAAACGATTTAAAACTTTTATTTCGTAGAAAAATCTAAATTCTGGGTTAAAATTTTGTGGAAAAATCTAATAACAACGGTTCTGTTAATTTAAAAAATTGGAAAGAGGTTTAAGGAAAAAATGCAACAGAAGAACTGAGTTCTTGCCACAAATTATGATTTTTTAATCCCATGTCTTTGAAACACGAAGTCGTAGACCTTTGATTAGTTAAACTATTAACTCTGTGAGATCAAATAGTCTAAGTTTGAAATCTCAAAGGAAGATCCAAGTTGATCCAATCAATCGGAATCATTGAAAATAAAATCTAAATAAAAAAATTGGTTATGTTGTTTTTATGAAACATTAAAAAAGTGAACTGTTTTAAACCTTATCTCCTTAATACCAAGTACTAAAGATATTTATTAACTATAATCCACCCCATTCATCAACCCGCCTTCTTTATTTTTTACAATTTTAATGAATGATGTGTCAATACTTTCGAGCTAAGCTATACATTAGTGCTTAACATTTAATAGATACATTTACCCCATTTACTTGGTTTGAACTTATTTATACGTAGGTTTATATTATGTATATTATTAACCAGAATTTACATTCATGATCGTCGATTTTTTAAAAACTTTTGCTGGGTCAAAAGCAAGGCAAAAATATTTTTAAAGCATTATAAAGGACTGTTAGCCTAAAAAGGGCAGCGAAAAATATGAATGAGTAGGATATTTTTAACAAATGTAAGATTAAACCTATCTTTAAATATAGCGTAATCAGATGTATAAGTTTCTCTAGCTCCAGTCTTTTTCTCTCTTTTATTCAGTTCATCGAAATTTGGTCCTTTTGGTTAAAACGTAAGAATACGGCCAGATGACAAACTGGGCGCGCAAAAGTGTAAAATACATACATCCTTACATGCATACAAACATATACATGTATATATGCTTAAATAGCAGCTCAATATTAAAATATTTATTTATTTTCTCTTTTTCAATCTCTCTTCTACTTCTTTGTTTTGGTTTATTTTATTTCTCTTTGGCCTTCCCTTTCTACTTCTTTGTTTTGGTCTATTTTATCTCTCTTGTCTCTCCCTTTCTACTTCTTTGTTTTGGTTTATTATATCTCTATTTGTCCTTCCCTTTCTACTTCTTTGTTTTGGTTTATTTTTTCTCTCTTTGTCTCTCCCTTTCTACTTCTTTGTTTTGGTTTATTGTATCTCTCTTTGTATCTCCCTTTCTACTACTTTCTTTTGGTTTATTTTATCTCTCTTTGTCTCTCCCTTTCTACTTCTTTCTTTTGGTTTATTTTATCTCTGTTTTCTCATTTTTTATAAGTTTTCTCAAAGGATTTTCCCTTCCTAATTAGTGTCAGATTTTAAACTGGAAAGAAAGTATAAGTTGAACTAAACCTAGAAAATACTTCTACTAAAACAGTTTACAGTTGAAATAAAACTAAACTTTTATATTTTACAAATACAACTTTACTAGGTTCCAAGCTTAGAAAGCTGGCTTTCCTTTATTCTAAACTACGGAAAAACTATTAAAGAATATTATATAAAGGAGCTAGAAAAGGCTTAACATTCTATTGCTATTTAGATTGTAACCTAACCTACCAAGTACCTGGATATGTGCTGTATTTCTAGATAGTGCATAGGGGTAACAGACAGTAAGGGAGGGGAGTAAAAAGCTGGAATCAAGACCGGAAAAGCTGGAATCAAGACCGAAAAAGTTGGAATCAAGACCGAAAAAGCTGGAGGAGAGGGGGAAGGGGTCTGGAATTGAGTCAGTGTTGAAAAAATAACAATCCATATAGAAATCTAAGGAAGAGATGTTGCGGAGCTTAAAAGATTCAAATTATACTTTTATCTTTATAAACCAATTCTTCCTTTTTTATAACATATTCCTAGCTCTGCCCTTTTCATGCTTCATACCAACTTTATCATCTTTTAAACGTTTTTTCCGCCACATCTTATTCTCAGTTCTACCACTACTACGTCTCCTACTTGTTAGCTTGCTCTTATTTATCTATATTTCACCTAGATAGATGTTAGATAGATCTCTGAAAAGTCTATATTATTGAAGATGTAGATTGTAGATATATTTTTTTAAATATTTTGCTAGAAAGTATGAAACCTAGTTGTATGTCCTATACGTTTCTCCAACAGTATACGGATAGGTCCGTTCCAAGCTCCATACATAGCAGGCAGCACTGAAGCCAGGCTTCTCTAGGTCCGTTCCAGAGTTCACACTCCCTTGCCCTGCCCACTCTCCCTTCTCCACACCCAATCTAGGAGTGTATAGAGTATATAGCTGGAGGGGGATACTAGATCTTAATCCAATATCCTGCAATCACGAGATATTGGCTGACAGAACCCAACCCGAGACAATAAATACAACACAGAGAAAATATCTAGGTTCAATCCTACTCCGAATACAATTACTTTCCGGAGAAAATAAATTCATTGACACGGTTGTTTTCTTAACTAAATATGGAGTCCGGAGAACATAAATGGGATTGAAGCCTCTATTCTTGAATAACAACCGGTAGAAATCAAACGAGGTTAATCCTGTAGAAATCTTAAACCCAGAGAAATGAAACATTAACATTTCTCTTTATGAAATGAAATCAAATGCGAGAAATATTACAGGAGGTTTGCCCTTTTTTCAACCAATACACAATCTAGAGATTTAAATCAATCGTTTTGGGTGATATAGCGCTTTGATACTTCGACTAAATTCGATATTTACAGAGTAAACTTTTATACTAAAGGAACAGATATGAAAACACAAATAACACAAGGATTTGAGTATTTTTTTGCAATGTATCTAAAAATGTAAATCGACAATCTGCTTAACTTTATTTTGAAACTGTAAAACAACCCCTTTAAATATGATGTCAGCCATTTCATTTATGAAATATATATATATATATTTCACTATAGTTTTAGTAGAAGTAAATATTTCCATTTACTTATAGTGCCGATTAAAGGATTCATAACTCTGATTGGATAATGAGATAGATAGAAAGATAGATGTTACCGCCATACTATTTCTATTGGTTCAGAATAAATAACAAACACATGACTGAACCCTGATTGGATCAGATGCTAATGGACTCGGCAATAATCGGCATACAGGAGTATTTGCAACATTTGACCGATTTAAAGCATTATAGAAAACTAAGAAAATAGACGAGATAGAAATTCATCCTCATCAGTATTGATACTTTTCAGCTTTCTTCTAGAATCACCAAAACATTTTCTAAACAAACCCCTAGATCATTTAGAGATAAATTTATGAAAAAGTTGTCAATGATATGAATAATATGAATCATTTTTATTTGAATATTATTCTTAAATATTTTGCTGACTACTTAATCTAAAAAGGTCCGGAAAGTTAACTATGAATCCTCTGAAAAAATAACTTTCTAAATTTCATAAAAAAAGAACGATTAAATTAACAATCTATATTTTTGAGATTTTTAAAGTTCTTAATATTTACAACATATGGTATTAATTTCAAATGTTTTGGAGGATTTTAAAGAGAAGTGTTGAGAGTTTTGTCGCCAGGGGCTCAAGGAGCCTGCTATAGTTCCAGACACAGACAAAGAATTTAAAATTACATATCTTCCGAGACATGTCACACACAAGTAAATAGAATTTAATTTATTCTCATCTTAGAATACATATGAACGCGGCCGGGAAGGGGTCGGGGTTAAAGAATAATTATAACCTTAAAAATCAAAAAAGAAAAAAGCGGGATAATGCAATCTAGTTTTTAACATTTTAAAGCATTTTTGAATTAGTTTTAATGCGACTTTGGGCTGTACAACACATTCCAAAAAACTTGTAAAAAAGTTGTAAAAAAAATTTTAATTCTGAAAATTTTAAAACAGCCTGAGCTGGGAACTTAAATGTGTTAGATAGTTGTAATTCCAATCGCTTGATCTCGATATCCATTGTGGGCACTTTTAATTTGATAGTCAATGCTTAATCTCTTTATTTCAGTTATTCCTCTAGATAACGGTTACCATGTGTGATATCGAATTAAATTGATTAAATTGATCTGCAGATTAACAAATCAAGCGTTTATCTCGATAACCACAATAAAAGGGTTCCCAGCTCTGGACTTCCAAAAGAACCAAAAAGAGGCGAGGAGAAGTTCTGTTTCATCCAATGAGGTTGCTGAACTACATTCAGAAGTAGTGGTTGAATTACTTCTCTGTCGCCATTAAATTTGAATAACTAAATTAGTTTTAATTTTTAGGTTTTCAGGTTTGAATGATCTCCAGGTTCTATTTCTTCATATAAAGTCGGTATGTAAGCTTCCCTCGAATATGGAGGTCTACATAAATATATATCTGGTGGTTAGATTTACTACGGAGTAGCATATTGTAGTAACGAGGAGGAGCAGGAGAACCCTGGTTCTGCTGACATAATCAGAAATATCTTCATCTCATTCAAATATACAGAATAGCTTACAGTGTAAACTAGATTCAGATAAATGTCGTCTCTAATAAAGTTTCATTTAAGTCTTTCAGGGCGCTTTGTGCATGTTGCATTTCAAGTAGCCATTTTTTCTTCGTAATTTCAAAACTCAATATTTCGCGGATTTTTTTGTTATCATTAATGTATTTTCAAAAAAATTTAAATCGCCATTTTAGGCATAACTTTTATTTCGACAAGACATAAACTTTACCTTGGGTAATGTGAGTTAAAAATAAGTATTTGGGAGAGCTCGGTTCAGCCGTGTTGACGTTTTTTTTGTACAAACATACAAATAAGTCAAATTTTTTCATATATAAAAATATCTCTGTTTTGATGTTAAAGATTTCATCTAAGGTCGACTGCAAACAGTTGTATTATTTTAAATTTCCAAAGTGTACCGGATAAGTTTGCCTTTCTCATACTTGAGCGTAAAATTAAAACTAGAGTAGCTGCGAGGTCACAAAGTCGTCCCAGTAATGTCGCATAAATTGGACCTTCCTCTGTCTATAGTTCAGTATATGGGGGACGTAACCCAATAAATAGGACCCAGCAATGGCAATTCCCTTGGCAACATTTTTCTGCAAGGAAATCATTTATTTTATCTTGAAAAATTCACTTTCTTTTTATCTGGCGAAGCAGTTTTAAAATTTACTCTAATTTAAAACAAAATATTATATAAATTTAATTTGAATGAAGACAAAGGGGAGTTACAAAATCGACAATCTGCTTAACTTTATTTTGAAACTGTAAAANCCCCTATAACCTTTTCAAATATAATGGATTGAGAAAGAGAGAGAATTAAAACTGGATTCTTATCGCGGCATCAGAAAATTGCAAATGGCGACGCAACATGGACGCAATAACAGTAACTTGAACTTAAATATAATCAAACTGCAAAATGCAGATATATAGATACAGAGATACCCACAAAGAATAAGAATGTATAAAGACGATTTGAAACTTTAAAAATATGTCAGTTTAAAGATTGTATTTAGTCTTTTGTCTTAAGATAGTCTTTTTATGGCATTTGAATGATTTTGCACTGAAAAAATGCAGAGAACCACAGACAGCATAATTTCCGTATTATCGCCTCTGAAGTCTCATATTTTTGGGTAACCCTGTACATAGTTATCATAACTGCAAGAGGATTAAATATGAGTTTAAAAATGTAAAGATTATTTAGTAAATAATGCTCGCATACAATATATATCAAATGTTTTTAACATTATAATTTACTAATACAAGTTGAAAGAAAGCTAAAGTAAATTGCACGTAACACTGAAATCTTAAATGTTTACAAGCTAACGATCCTTTTATTAGACAGCTAAGAGCTTGGGTGCTATAGAAACGTCTCACCACGGAAATGTCTCAAAAAATTTACTCATAAAAATAATTTGATGTCGTCTTCTATCATTTTTTTTAAAAATTATGTATAGCATTTATTCAGGATAGGTTAGGTTGCGCCGCCGGCTACGGAGGGGGCCGAGCGCTGTGGCTCGGACGAAGAACAAAAAGGTTCTGAATGTATCGCGATAAATGTGTTTTTCTCATAGTTCAAATAAAAATAGAGGGGGTCCGTGTTCTCCGTGTTCACAAAGCCATACACCGCGGCAATGTCGCATGAATTTGACCTTCTCCTTCTGACCACTGCACTTGTATGCGATTCCATTAGCGCCTGATCCAATCAGGGTTTAGACATGTGTTTGTAGTCTATTCTGAACCAATAGAAATTGCATGGCGATGTAATCTATTTTTCTATCTATCGCGTTATCCAATTAGAGATGAATCCTTATATCGGCGCTACAACAACTGTAAATGGAAATATTTACTTCTACTGAAACTATAGTGTGACAGAAGAAGAAGGTCAAGTTCAGTGTGCAATAGTATATAGAAATGTCATAAAAAATATGTTCCTGTTTTCTGTGATGATTTTAACTTGCTGAAGGCATAAATTTTATTTAGGTATCATTTGAAACTTTTGAAATTAATCTATGAATGCATTCATAACATTGATAAAACACCTTTCAGAGAGATTCTTGAAAGCATTACTTATTGTCAGACGTATCCAGCATTAAAGCAGTTTCTACACCTTCTGTTGGCTTTTATATTTATCTCGGTCCTTAATTCTCACCCACCTGAACTGGGAACCCGGAGCTCTAGTGTAACGAATAAACCAAGGAAATTAGTTTCAAAATTATATAGGAATACTTCTGTACAAACATTGAACTATTATTTATCAAAGGAACTGAGTTTTTGACACAAACTTAGCTTTTCTCCTCCCTATCTTTACAAACCAATGTCGTAAACTTTAGATATCAAAGTTTAAAATATCAAATGGTTTAAGGCACCAGTTTGCAAAGATATAGGGATTTGAGTTTGTGACAAAGACTCTATTCCTTTAAATTATAGAAATTATATTTATTTTGCATCACATGACGTGTTTTGCATCTAAAATGAAAGTGCAATCTTCTGTGGTATGTTAAAGTAATGAAGAGAAGAGTAAAATGAAAACTCGAACTTTGACTTGTAAGTTATAGGCTTATTGTATGTTATATTTTTTTCCCTTATATCAACTACCAGCATTCGCCAAATTCCCTGTACTCCTTGCAATTTCTGTATTTCCTGTATTCTTTGTATTTCTTGTATTCCTTGTATTTCTCCTATTTTTCATGTTTTATCTGTTTTCCATTTTATTACCTGTATTCCCCATTTCCTATATTTCTTGTATTCCCTGTATTCCATGTATTTGCTAAATTGCCTGTATTCCCTGGTTTTTATGTATTCCATGTATTCCCTGTATTCTCTGCTGTAAGATATATCCTCTCCTCACATTAGTCTCCTGTCCAGAATATTACAGTTTTCATTCTTGACCTTCCTCTCCGATCCTTCTTCCTTCCGCCCTCCCCCCCCTCCTTTCCTACCTTTATCTCTCCATTCCTCACCTCCCAATTTTATTAGTTCTTCCCTCACCCCCGTTTTCACTAACCTTTCCTCTCCCTAGCTTACCAACCTCCTTTCCTGTTCCCTTCCCCCTTCTTTCCACTCGTTCCACTCTCACCTGACCACTCCCCTTCTCATTTCCCTTCACTTTCCCACTCATATTACCCTTCCCTTCCTGTCCTTTTCCGTTCACCTCATTCTCTTCTCCCAATTTCATTCCTTCTTTCCTTTCAACTTCTTTCCATGTTCGGTTTTCCTCTTGCCTCTCCCCT
The DNA here is from genome assembly GCF_000591075.1 of Eurytemora carolleeae. NCBI lineage: Eukaryota > Metazoa > Arthropoda > Copepoda > Calanoida > Temoridae > Eurytemora > Eurytemora carolleeae. The sequence continues at coordinate 43,650 of NW_019396328.1, read as the reverse complement.
TTCCACTCACCTTCTTTCTTCCCTTTCCTATTTTCCTCGTCCCTTATCTCTTCCTTCCCTCTCCCTTTCCAACCTTTGAAACTCCTGGATTGGATTGACATTATCTTATATATTCACACATGTGTCACGCAATCTCAATCTTCCAACCTAGGATTGATTTCCTGTCATTAGCTTACTCAGGGTACACTTTACAGTAGGCATTTATATTATTAATTGACTAGGAGTCAGGTTTAGTAGCAAGGTTAGTTAATTGATTTAAACTATTTAAATTAAGAAACAGATATTTCCGACAGTACACTCGATGTTTCTTTTGGCTTGGTTTTAATCAATTTTGTTGAACCTTACCTGATAAATAATCAAAATCTATCATATGTGTTTTACAAGTTCTCGAATTTAAAAGGAATTTCAATTGTTTCTATTCTTAAGTTATATTGTAAGGATGCATCTAGATCTGAACCCAAGGTTTCTCTAAAAGGTCTAGGTCTAAACCCAAGGGTGCTCTAAGGTCTAGGTCTTAAACCAAGGATTCTCTAAGGTCTAGGTCTGAGCCAAAGGGTTCTCTAAGGTCTAGGTCTGAACCCAAGAGTTCTCTAAGGTCTAGGTCTGAGCCAAAGGGTTCTCTAAGGTCTAGGTCTGAGCCCAAGGGTTCTCTAAGATCTAGGTCTGAACCCAAGGGTTAAGGTCTAGGTCTAAACCCAAGGGTTCTCTAAGGTCTAGGTCTGAGCCCAAGGGTTCTCTAAGGTTCCTGATGAGTACAAGTATATAAGTGAAGAGTTTGGTTTGTTCCTAGCTCCAAGTGTATTTGTATGAGTATGTGAGCAAGGTTTGTTAGATCTGTAGGACGGATAACCATATTTAGTCCTGGATAATATGTATAAACTGTATTAGGTCTGGAACCACACCCTGTGATAAGAAACCAGTATTTAGCTCCATCTTAAGATTCACACCTAGCTCTACAGTCAGCTAGAGTTCAATAGGAATAAAAGACTTTAAAAACATAATAAACATATAATCATTATCTATGTTTTTAAGGACTTAATAGTTTAATTTGAGGGACGACAATTAAACATTTATTTTCTTATCAGGAGCCAGCAGCAGAAACCATTCACCGTGGAGCAGAGTAATTGTTAAACTCCTAGAACCACACATCCTCTCTTCTCGCATACACACAACACACAAACACGCACCCTCTCCTCTCACATTCACACACAACACACAAACATGCAACCTCTCCTCTCACATACACACAACCCACATACACCCCCTTCAAATAGAAACATCACAAATCTACAGTCTACAGATTACTTAATGGGGTTGGATGAAATTTCTAGTGTAGGGAACGGAAATAATTTCCACATCAGAGGAAATAAAACTTTAAAACTGGACAAAATTAACAAAATAGAAGGGCTCCAGACTTATTCATATCTATAGATTGCAATGAGATATTTTAAGGAACCGTTCATATTACCCCCTCATTCTCATACCCTAACCCCCTGAATTAAGAATAGTCGAGGAGAAAACTTGAAAGATGTGGAGAAAAATATTTTTTTTCAAACCATCTCCAATATATTGGTACTACGAGTTCAAACCATCTCCAATATATTGATACTACAGGGTTTAACCATCTCCGATATATTATTACTATAGGGTCGAACCATCTCCGATATATTGGTACTACGAGTTCAAACCATCTCCAATATATTAATACTACAGGGTTGGACCATCTCCGATATATTGATACTACGGGTTCAAAACATCTTTGATTATTAATACTATAGGATTGAACCATCTCCGATATATTGGTACTATAGAGTCGAACCATCTCCGATATATTAGTACTATAGGGTTGAACCATCTCCGATATATTGGTACTATAGGGTTGAACCATCTCGGATATATTGGTACTATAGGGTTGAATTATCTCCGATATATTGGTACTATAGGGTCGAACCATCTCCGATATATTGGTACTATAGGGTTGAACCATCTTGGATATATTGGTACTTTAGGGTTGAATTATCTCCGATATATTGGTACTATAGGGTTGAATCATCTCCGATATATTATACTATAGGGTTAAACCATCTCCGATATATTATTACTATAGAGTCAAACCATCTTCGATATATTATTACTATAGGGTCGAACCATCTCCTATATATTGGTACTATAAGGTTGAACCATCTCCGATATATTGGTACTATAAGGTTGAACCATCTCCTATATATTGGTACTATAGGGTTGAACCATCTCCGATATATTGGTACTATAGGGTTGAACCATCTCCGATATATTGGTACTATAGGGGGAATTCTTTTCTTAACTTTAAGATTTTCCGGTTCAATAATCTCTCTTATATTCTCTCTTCTATTCACACTTCAGATCATCCCATTTCTCATTTTTAAACTTGGTTCAACTCTGAAAAGATATTTTAATAAAGTTTCTAACTTTTACTAATCCATTATAGATTAAAACAAGGGTTTATTTTTATCCCGGGGAAAGGTAGTATAACAGGTTTAAGAGGGAAAAAAGAAGAAAAGAAATGATAAAAAAATCTGAAAAATATCTAAATATTGAACATAATCCCTTACAAAAGTCTTGCTTGAATAAGGTTTTTTAACATAACTTTTTATTGAAAAACTATCATATTTTTTAATGTTACATTTACTTAGTTTACTAATTCTTATCAACAACAGGTCAAACTTTAAACGAATTAGATAATGATGTATTTTATAAGTGGATTCAGTGTTTAGAAAATGAATAGACCATCTTTAATTATTCTATTTTTTTGCGTGTTTAAAACATTTTTTGCGTGGAAGACATTCGAGTGAATAAATATATAAAAATAGATATATAAAAATTACATTTATACATTTACTGCATTGGGAGGATAATATATTTATAAATATATCAAATATATTTCCGCAAGTTTGGATTCAAGATAATATCTGTCTCATTTGTTCAACAACATTCATATCTTCATCCTTAATCTTTCCTAGTCTACCATGCTCTAGTTAACAGTATAAAGAGAGTGTACAGAAAATAGATAAATAGAGAAACAACATATTTAGTAGTTTTGAAACTAGTTCCTTTAAAATAAATCATATATAAACTAATAACCAGGGTTCAGGAACCAACTGTATAATCAGGGTTCAGGAGCCAACTGTATAATCAGGGTTCAGGAACCAACTGTATAATCAGGGTTCAGGAACTAACTGTATAATCAAGGTTCAGGAACCAACTATATAATTAGGGTTCAGGAACCAACTGTATAGTCAGGGTTCAGGAACCAACTGTATAATCAGGGTTCAGGAACTAACTGTATAATCAGGGTTCAGGAACCAACTGTATAATCAGGGTTCAGGAACCAACTGTATAGTCAGGGTTCAGGAACCAACTGTATAATCAGGGGAACTAACTGTATAATCAGGGTTCAGGAACCAACTGTATAGTAAGGGTTCAGGAACCAACTGTATAATCAGGGTTCAGGAACTAACTGTATAATCAGGGTTCAGGAACTAACTTTATAATCCGGGTTTAGGAGCCAACTGCATAATCAGGGTTCAGGAGCCAACTGTATAATCCGGGTTCAGGAACCAACTGTATAATAAGGGTTTAGGAACCAACTGTATAATCAGGGTTCAGGAACCAACTGTATAATCAGGGTTCAGGAACTAACTGTATAATCAGGGTTCAGGAGCCAACTGTATAATTAGGGTTCAGGAACTAACTGTATAATCAGGGTTCAAGAACCAACTGTATAATCAGGGTTCAGGAACCGACTGTATAATCAGGGTTCAGGAACCAACTGTATAATCAGGGATCAGTAACCAACTGTATAATTAGGGTTCAGAAACCAAATGTATAATCGGGGTTCAGGAACTAACTGTATAATCAGGGTTCATGAACCAACTGTATAGTAAGGGTTCAGGAACCAACTGTATAATCAGGGTTCAGGAACTAACTGTATAATCCAGGTTTAGGAGCCAACTGCATAATCAGGGTTCAGGAGCCAACTGTATAATCCGGGTTCAGGAACTAACTGTATAATCAGGGTTCAGGAATTAACTGTATAATCAGGGTTCAGGAACCAACTGAGTAGTAAGGGTTCAGGAACTAACTGTATAATCAGGGTTCAGGAACCAACTATATAATTAGGGTTCAGGAACCAACTGTATAGTCAGGGTTCAGGAACCAACTGTATAATCAGGGTTCTGGAGCCAACTATATAATTAGGGTTCAGGAACCATATTCAGGAACTATCTGAATCTAATGTTTGAAAATAAGACCTCAATATATTTAGGTTAATAAAGGTTGCCGCCACTAAATTCATTATAGTCTATGTATATTTTCAACACGAGATTTATTCTTTTAATCTTTGCCAGGTATAAAGTCTACCCAGATATATTTTTCAATTCTAACCTTCTCTCTTCTAAAATTCTGGCTGAAGGATCAAGGATCAGAACCCGGGTCAACATCAGATAAAACGAAAAGAAAGAAATATGAAGGATATGGTGTAAGAGGTATGTGGAGTATTTAGTCGGGACTATCAAGCCCCCTCCCTTTTTTCTCATCTAAGTTCTCTCCTCCTCCCCCCCCTCACCCTCCTCCACCCTTCCGGTTGGAACCTGCTCGGTTCCAGGTTAAAAGGTTGCATGAGGAATGAATGCCAGCTTTCTTGAACTCTTAACTAATCCTGGATCGATCCTTCATAGATCTATACTAATTGTTTAAATATTTAATTTATCAAATATGTTTCTCAAAGTAATAATTTGAAAGGAAAAAAAGAGGAGGGGGATGAAAAGAAGAGGAGGGGGATGACAAGAAGAGGAGGGGGGCGGGGAGGTTTAAAAAATAGTTCTTGTTGTGTTGGATGTAAAGTTTAAAGAATATCGGAGCCAGGAAATAGTTCTATATCAATGTTCTAACACTATCTATCATTTCTGCACTATCATTAGATTTGATTGGGGCTTCCTAGATCCTACTGTGTACAAGGGAACCTAGAGTCAGTCAACCATGCAATACACGCTACCCGGAGAAACGGGGTATGGGAGGGGGGGGGGGGCGCAGCTTTAGTACGTTTTTAATTCAAGGCTGAAGTTGGTATGTACAATAACTCCAGACCAATGAGTAACTTAACTTTAGAAAAAGGGGCAGGGATGTCTTGGGTACCTTTTTCTTCAGGGGTATCTTGGGCACCTTTTTCTTGTTTATGTACTCTTACGTTCGACACTATCACCGTCGAAACTTCTTGACTTTTAAGCAAATTTTTTAATTGTTCGAAAGGCCGGTCGATCTTTAAAAAATCTAAAACAACCCACAACTTCTTTATTATTTGAGCTACCTACAGATCAGCCCAGCCTTTTAATAGTAAAGTTTGAATGTAGTTTTCTTCTTTGATGCGTTCTTGACAAATTAAAAAAACAGTGTATCGAAAAGCCCTGCAGTTCCTAGAGAGGTTTTAATTCTTCTATTCGAAGGATTATTTGTAAATTTCTGTCAAACTAGTTTTCATCTGAAAAGAATGACGGGATGAAAATAAAAAGGTTTTCTCTGCTCTAGATTATCTCCAGAATTTTAAATCCTTGGAAAATATTTATGTAAGAATAATATCCTTGGATATTTTACCCCCTTCCATTTTCCTTTTTCCATCCCATCTTTATTAGCCATTCCTTCTCTCTTCCCTTCAAGCAATCATTCTCTCTTCTCTTTATATTTCATTCCCCCTTCCCTTCAAGCATTACTTCCCTCTTCCTTCAACCGTTCATTTCCCTGCCAATTAAAAATTCCTTCTTTCTCTTCTTCAACCATTCTTTCTTTCTTCCCTTCAACTTATCCTTCCCTTCCCTTCAACAATACCTCCACTCCATTCCCTTCAACAATTCCTTCCTTCTTCCCTTCAACCAATACTTCCCCCTTACCTTCAACAAATACTTCCCCCTTTCCTTCTTCCATCGCTTCTACCCCCCTCCGGTCTCCCCACCCTTTCCACAATTTCTTTCCTGGATTGTATTAATTCTAGGTTCTGTATCTCCGGAACCTTGAAGCATTAAACCTGATTATATCTTGTGGTTTAGACTAATGATTGGAGTAGCACTATCTCTAACCACCTCCAGAACTGATTTTAGTCGTTCCATCCTTCTCCTTTTTCCTCTCTGCTCCCCTGCGCTTTCCTTCTAATAACCTCTTATTTTTCCATTTATTGTCTCCTGCATTTTTCTTTATCTTCAATCTTTCCTCTTTTCCTTATTTTTCATTTCTTTTAACTTTAAATCTCATTTTTCTTTAATTTTTACTTCCTTTTCACTGTACACTGTAAATTGTGCACTGTAAACTGTACACTGTAAACTAAACACTAAATTGTACACTGTAAACTAAACACTATACTGTACACTTTAAACTGTGCCCTGTAAACTGTGCACTGTAAACTGTGCACTGTAAACTGTGCACTGTAAACTGTGCGCTGTAAACTGTGCACTGTAAACTGTGCACTGTAAACTGTTAACTGTTCACTGTACACTGTAAACTGTACACTGTAAACTGTGCACTGTAAACTGTGCACTGTAAACTGTACACTGTAAACTGTACACTTTAAACTGTAAATTGTGCACTGTAAACTGTAAACTGTAAACTGTAAACTGTAAACTGTAAACTGTAAACTGTAAACTGTAAACTGTAAACTGTAAACTGTAAACTGTAAACTGTACACTTTAAACTTTAAACTGTAAATTGTGCACTGTAAACTGTAAACTGTAAACTGTACACTGTATCCAAAAAGTAAACTGTACATTATCCACATTGTGTAATGTGTGCAGTTCATGAATAAATAATACATGTATTGAGTTTTCTGCTAAATATTTCTTATCCATAGTGTCCTTGGTTTATTGTCCATCGTTTAATAAATCATTTATAATGTTATATTATTATGTTATGTATGTAAGGATGTATGTGTATACATGAATATTTTAACAGCCCACCCACCATCTTTCATGCATAGACAGTGTGTTCAAATAGAAATAGGGAGTTCATCTGAAGCCTAAATAATAGCGTTAAGATCAATCCGAAAATCTTAACCAGTAACCCCTCTCCTCCCTCATTTCTCCACCCTTCCCCATNTATCTCCCTCTCTCACAATTTAGTGCTGGGAATCCGGGGTTTAAGAATAGGAAATAGAATATAAAAAAAAATTCAAAGTTTTTCTCAAATCAGAAAGAAAATAAGAGCAGTTTAGAACATTCTAAAATTTTAAATTTTTTTGATGAAAAGTCTTTTTCATGAAAAATTATCTTTAAAATTGCCTATTGGTCTTGGGAACCCTTAGTAAAGTAAAATTCATTTAACTTTCCTGCAAAATTGTAAAATAATGATTATTGAACTGTAAAAATCATGTAAATATTAAAATATTAGTAACCTATTATAAACCATTTCGAACCTTATTTCGTGTTAGACATGAAACTAAAAATTCACTCAGGTTTGATTTTAACAGTTTTTGAATTATTATATGTATTTAAAAACTGAAGAAACATAAATTCAATTGTTATTAATTTAAATTAAATGTTTTGTCTCATAGAACCTTTTACTTTCAGCACGCAAATTGTTATGTTAGTTTATGAAAATAATTTAATCTTTCCAAAGTTTAGCTTAGTTTCGAAAATCCCAATTTCGAGCTATGCACGATCCAATATGATGACCTGGATAATGACCTCAATGATCCTTCTGTGGACCAGACATTTAAAAAAGAAGATGAACCCAAACAAAGTCGCATCATAGCAATTGTAATTATTTAATTATTTTTACCACAGTAAACCGAACATTAACCGTGTGGTAAAAATACATCGTAGGGTCTCTAAATAGGGTTTAAAAACGTATCTGGGTCAATAAAGTCTTGAAAGTTTTGAAGAGGCACCTGCTCTTGATAAAATATTTATTCTATATTCGATATTTTCTCCTGAATATTAGATCTAAGATCTAGATCTGAAAACTAAAATGGAAAATACTTAAAGAAAGAGATTTAAAGATAAAGACATGCGAAAAATAAAGATAAAAAGAGAAAGATATGAGAAATGCTTTGTGCATGAGTAAGCTATAGATGATTAAATGAATAGCGAGAAGAAGTTAAGCTACGTCTACTAAATTGAACCACTTCTCTTCAGATGGCATAAAAGTAGTTGAACTAGTTTACTCTTCATTAAAATGGTCCCTGACAATTTTGCTTATTTTTTTCTATTTCAAAACTTACATGCAGTTTTTTAATTTTTATTAAAATATCTGTTAGATAGACCAACCCTAATAATATGTCAATACCGTATCTATAATATTTCTTTCTTTTATTATCGAGCAACTGGGGAGCTAATATGAAAACAGCTACAGCTATAGAAGCCCTCCAGACGCAGAACATTAATCAATTATCAATTAATCTACCACTTGTAATAATAATTTTTAACAATGTTTCTGCGTAAATAAATAATATTTGATTTGATTTGATTTGA
>NW_019396328.1:28825-34815 GCF_000591075.1 Eurytemora carolleeae | reverse complement strand
ATTTTTCAAATTATAAGGAAGAAAGAAAAAATCGTTTGTCGACGAATTGTTTGTGTGTAGGATGACTCTGTGTGAGACAAATTGGTTTCGGTTCTCTTCTCCTTCTCTCTTCAATGTATAAGATTTCTCCCAATATATCGGAGACTGGAATGAATCAGTTTTACTCCGGAGTCTTGGACAATTGTAAATCTGGAGAAAATATTATCTTTAAATATATAATCCAGTAATTAGTCCGACAAAATAGTTCTTCTCTGCTTTAGAATCTTAAACTAATGAAGCAAGAAACTTCCAATTTACTACAACGGTACTATGGGAACAATATCTTTTAAACCAGAATCTAGAGAAAATAGTTCATCTTGAATGGACAAATTAAGAATTTGACTTATTTGAAAAAAATATCATGCATCTCAGCCAGGGAATAGGAATAAAGGGAAAGAAAATGGCGCTGGTCTGTCATGAGAAAGCCAGTCGCACTGCTTTGCCGACCAGTACGGTAACCTTACACACACTCTTCTGGTACAGACACACAACATGACTACAGTTAAGGAACTTGCAGAACAATGTCGTCAATTATAATTAAACTTGAATAACGAGTAGTTTATAGTAAACTTTAATCAAATTATATTCTTTGCATGAAAATTTGACTTCTAGTGTTGACTTAAATATGTAAATAATATATTACATGCATATTAAACTTATTTTTAAGTAAACAATTAGCAATAAACAAATGTACTCTCCTAGACTGTACAAATACCGAGATTCTACAGTACACACCTTTGGTACGGTAACCTTACACACACTCTTTTGGTACAGACACACACACATGACGTTTCCGCCCCCTGATCTCAGAATTTTCAGAATTTGATCTTTGCAACACCAAAACCCAACCCCATTGAAAGTTATAAACTGGTGAACTGACTCAAAATCTGTATTTACAGGACACAAGGAAAATAATGGAGAATTTGTATTTACAGGACACAAGGAAAATAATGGAGAATTTGTATTTACAGGACACAAGGAAAAGAATGGAGAATTTGTATTTACAGGACACAAGGAAAAGAATGGAGAATTTGTATTTACAGGCCACGAGGAAAATAATGGAGAATTTGGATGAAAAGTTAAAGAATACCCGAGACGGTGGAAAGTTTGGGATATTCTCGATTTTCAAATTAGCATTTCCCCAAATGCCAATTTCCCAAACGTATTTTTACCTGAAAAATCTATCAGAAACTGTAACAATCTTCGTTTAGTTTTAGTTGGTGTTTGGAAATGTACATCTTAAGGAAATGCCTTTAGTTAATATGTAATGTGGATAATGGCCTTAAGAAAATACCCCCGTTAACCAGTACAGGGGTATTTTCAGAAAATTAGGGGGGACACACCAGAGGAGGAGGAGGGAGGGCAGAGGAGGTGATTATACCAGAGACATGGGGTAATACAAAAGCCATAACACTAGAGGGAAACCAGGACCAGAACGGGGGTGGGCGTAAACCAGAGTAGGGGATATGATAAAACGAAACCATTTCAAATTATTAGTCTTGTTAAAGGGGGAGGAGAAAGATTAATGATAGTTACATAAAAGGGAGATGCGAGGGAAATAGAAAACATTGAAATTAAAAGGAAAGTTTTCAATATATAAACAATTCGGTAAAGACCAGGGACGTTTTCAAAAGGGGGGAGGGAGGTATGGAGTTGAGCCTCTCCCTGAACAAATTTGTATATACGCCTGTTAAATATCTTTTATATAAAAACTTTTTCATAAGTAACGTTTTTTAGAATATATTTCTAAGCAAATTATATTTTTTAGAATACCTTTACTTAGCGTTCTCATCATCTTATTGTGTTACGCTTTATGTTTCACGGAAAAAATATATTACTAATGAAAAAGAAAGAAGAAAGAGGGTGAGAAAGAGAGAAAGAGAAAGAACGAAAAAGAAAGTAAGAGAGAAAGCGAGAAAGAGAGAAAGAAAGAAAGAAAGAAAGAAAAAAGAAAGAAAGAAAGAAAGAGAGAAAGAGAGAAAGAGAGAAAGAAAGAAAGAAAGAAAGAAAGAAAGAAAGAGAGAAAGAGAGAGAGAAAGAAAGAAAGAAAGAAAGAAAGAAAGAAAGAAAGAAAGAAAGAAAGAAAGAAAGAAAGAGAGAAAGAAAGAAAGAAAGAAAGAAAGAAAAAGAAGAGAGAAAGAGAAAAAGAGAGAAAGAGAGAAAGAGAGAAAGAGAAAAAGAGAGAAAAAAAGAAAGAGAGAGAGAAAGAAAGAAAGAAAGAAAGTGAGAGAGAAAAAAAGAAAAAAAGAAAGTGAGAGAGAAAGAAAGAAAGTGAGAGAGAAAGAAAGAAAAAGAGAAAGAGAGCAATAAAAAATGAGAGAGAAAGAGAGATAGAGAGAAAGAGAATACATAAAGACTGTTGTATGTATTGTAACCTTATATATCCAAGCACAATATAGAAAAGCTGCTTAAATCTCGTTTTTACATAACAATGGCGCCCGGACAAAAAATTGATTCAAATAATTTCCAGGCGCCGCTGCTGCGCTCAATTCTCTCCCTCTCTTACAATTTAGTGCTGGGAATCCGGGGTTTAAGAATAGGAAAAAGAATATAAAAAAAATTCAAAGTTTTTCTCAAATCAGAAGGAAAATAAGAGCAGTTTAGAACATTCTAAAATTTTACATTTTATTGATGAAAAGTCTTTTTTATGAAAAATTATCTTTAAAATTGCCCATTGGTCTTGGGAACCCTTAGTAAAGTAAAATTCATTTAACTTCCCTGCAAAATTGTAAATAATGATTATAGAACTGTAAAAATCATGTAAATATTAAAATATAAACAAATTTTAATTATGTAAATATTTGTATTGACGGGATTAATGTTTGTATTAAAGAAAAAATACCCACATTTATTTAAGTTAAGGGGGGCTTTTCATGCACAGTAAAAATTGTTTTTTCTTAAACAATGTCTAAATGGGATTGTTTAATTAAATACGGTTACCTACTTCAGGAAAATGTATATTAGTTAAAACGTTCTCTGTATAGAGCAATATCCGGAGAAAGGATAGAATTTAATTGTTTACTCTGGGTTCAGGGTTCAGGTTCAGGTACCCGGAGTTTCAGAGCGAGGTTTAGTCTCTTATTTCTCCCTAGAGACAGTTTCTGAAAAAACATTAGGGGAGTAGGCAGAACCAGAATACTAGAGGGATACCAGAGCCAGAACACTAGAGGGATACCAGAGCCAGAACACTAGAGGGATACCAGAGCCAGAACATTAGAGGGATATCAGAGTCAGAACATTACAGGAATACAAGAGCCAGAACACTAGAAGGATACCAGAGCCAGAACATTGGAAGGATGTCAGAGTCAGAACACTAGAGGGATACCAGAGCCAGAACACTAGAGGAATACAAGAGTCAGAACACTAGAGGGATACCATAGAAAGAGAGGGATACCAGAGTCAGAACACTAAAGGGATACCAGAGTCAGAACACTGGAAGGATACCAGAGAAAGAGAGGGATACCAGAGTCAGAACACTGGAAGGATACCAGGGTTTGACCACAAGAGGGATCCCAGAGCCAGACCACTAAATAGATACCAGAGAAAAAACAATAGAGGAATACCAGAGCCAGAACACTAGAGGGATACCAGAGTCAGAACACTGGTGGGATACCAGAGCCAGAACACTACAAGGGATACCAGAGCCAGAACACCGAAGGGATACCATAGACAAAACACTAGAGGGATACCAGAGCCAGAACAATGGAAGGATACCAGAGCCTGAACACTATAGTGATACCAGAGTCGGAACACTAGAGAGATACCAGAGCCAGAACATTAGAGGGATACCAGAGCCAAAACACTAGAGGGATACCATAGTCAGAACACCGGAGGGATACCAGAGAGAAAACACTGGATACACTCAACTCCTTCCCCCCACCCCGTCCCTGGCACAAAGATAATTCTGTAAAACATTATTTCTTCATTTTCTTCTCCTATGAGCAATAAACCTTGGATAAACAGGAACTTGGGAACTATGGAAAACAAATTCTCCTGTTTAAAGAGAGTTTTAAAAAAACTAATTTTGTAATTTTAGAATTTGTAATCTACCAAAAGGAGTACTTTGAAGAGTTCAAATAGTAGATTTTTCTTTTATTGAGTTCTTTTTTGGAAACCCCTATACATAACATTGTTAAGTCCAGTTCTTTTCATGAACCGGACATACATCTAACCAGCTAGAGCGAGCTGTACAGTACTCGTACAGATTTTACCAGGCTAAACGGGACGGTACACCAAATGAACCAGTGTCTTCTAGGGAAATTCTCGTTATAGATCCCTGCAGATTAGAAATATATGCCTGTAGTGTAAATAAAAGGGTTCAGAATAAAGAAGAAACGAAGCCAGAATACAAGGAAGCGTAATGTTATAAAAGAAAGAAAGATCAATTAATCAAGGAATAAATTTCTATCTGGTTTCTGGGCATTCAATTAAAACTAATGATAAAAGCTAAATCCAAAAAAAATTTCTGGAAAAGAAATTATTTTAATTTTTTTCTCGCTCAATTTGGTTTTGGTCTAAGTCAGGAAGAGAACCTTGTGGCTTTTTCATGGAATATCTTCTTTAATTGAAGGGACTGTGAATGACCTTTTATTTCAAATTCATATAATTTATATTAAAATTATTAAAATATACGAATATACGATGATTTTAAGTAGGTCAATGAACATGAAATACAGCAATTGTACTCAGTACCAACCATAGACCCATTGTTTTTAATCTTTGTGAAGAAAAAATCTCAAGAACTGACGAGGGTCAACCCAGACCGAAATATATATTCAATAAATGTGCACCTAACATCTACTTTCTACATCTACAGAGGTTTGGTCCATCGCCATCACCGAATTTTAAATTTACTTACTGTGGTAGGCGATTATATCAATACAATGAAGTTTTCTATCTAAGTTTTGATTGTTAACAAGCATTTTTCAAATTACAAGTAATCAAAGAGAAGTTTTTTAAACGACATGTTCTCTTGACTTCTATGTTCATGTGTATCCATGCTGTTTAACAGCTTGATATAAATCAAAATTGAAATCGAAAGTCGTCTTCATTGTATTGAAATAATCGCCTACCACTGTAGGAAGTGGATTTTCAAGCAAATATTAATAAGATGGCTGACATTTCATCTTCCTAATCAACAGTTTTGAAGTTCCCGATGTATTCCATATAAAACATCTTTTATGACCATAATAATAATAGTTTTCTTGTCTGTTTGTTTGTCTGTCTGTGTCCATGAATAAACGTCAAGATGGCTGAACCGATCGAACCCAAGTTTTTGATGGCAACTCACATAACCCCAGAGAACTGTATGGACCCTCCAAACTGTAAAAATTGTCCCGACATCAATTATTATTTTAAAAATTCACCAATTTTAACAGAAAAATACTAGAAAAATATGTTTTAGAATTTTAAAGAATAAATGAAGAGCTACATTTAAACGCTACATTTGTTAAAAGAAAAGGGGGCGCGAAGCACACTAAAAGCCAAGTTGTAAAATCTAACTTCGAGCTCGGTTCCATGTCTCTGATTAGGTCTAAAGATGAATGATCCTTCTGGACTCGGAGTTATCAGTCCTGACGGAGATTTGATTTATCACCCGGAGAGAAAGCAGAAACCAACCCTATTAATATTCCCCCCCTCCTTCTCCTCATCATGAAGTCCCAGGGGAAACCCAAGGGAGGGGAAACCACTATCATTCTACAGAGGTTACGTCTTCATTCTAGGACGGAGATTAGGAAAGGGTGAAAAATAACCATTAATTGTCACACTGGGGAATCCTGTATCCTCTATTCATATCTTGATTCCTGTATTTTATCATGACTCCTGTATCCTATATCATGTTTTCTGTATTCTGCTTTGGGCATCCTGTATCCTGTATCCTGTATCCTGCATCCTGTATCCTGTATCCTGTATCTTGTATCCTGTATCCTGTATCCTGTATCCTGTATCCT
>NW_019396328.1:25833-28454 GCF_000591075.1 Eurytemora carolleeae | reverse complement strand
GCTAGTAGCAGTTTACTCTTTTTTACTTCACTTTTCTTCCCTTTTCTCAACCAGTAAACCTTTTAATGTAATTTTTTAATTTCCCCTTTTCTGCTTCTCTCATTTGTAATCCTCTTCCCCCCATCTAAAGCGGTTCTAAACCAGATTAATGAAATAATTTATTAATAAATCTATTATGATTGTAAATAATCCTAATCAATTAATATAAAATATTTAATATTTTCAAGCCTATACAAATGTCAGCAAAGTCGCAGGATTCAATTTAAGTTTTTTTTTCAATTAAATGATAATGTCAAATATTTACAGATGAAATAATTTTCTAATCTAATAAAACATTAATATATTTTTAAGGTATTTTCAGAAAAGAATGAAAATTATTAAAATTAGATTTCCTTAATTTTCTGACCTTTACATTTAGAAAAATACATTAAAAGTTCGGACTAACTTTGAAACGAAAAACAAAATATTTAAAATAAATTAGATATCTCTTCATTCACATGAGCAAATAACGGTGCAATAGATAGAGAAGGGAATATTTCGTTGTCTTGGGAAGCCTGGGCAATATAATATTTCCTCCTATTTTCATTTACAATATCTATTTACAGTTTTTAAAACATGAAAAGGGTTGATTTTTATGTAAAATAAAATGTTACATTTTGTTTAAAAGTGTTTTAAAGTTGAAAAAAAGTATTACGTCAGCCCACCTTTATACTGTTTTATACTGGCTTTTACACACACCTAGAGCTGTTGAATCGGAAATTAGATATTGTTTTTCTATAATTTACAGACAAAACAAACTTGTAGATCCTTGGTAATTAAATATTTTCCGTTTCTTTTTTCTTCCACTTGGGAACTATGGAAAACAAATTCTCCTGTTTAAAGAGAGTTTTAAAAAAACTAATTNTATACACATCTCTGTTACCTTCTGTTTATTTCTGTTCCTTCCTGTTTATCTCTGTATCTCTCTGTATCTCTGTATCTCCCTGTATCTCTGTATCTCCATGTATCTCTGTATCTTCATGTATCTCTGTATCTCTGTATCTCTGTATCTCCCTGTATCTCCATGTATCTCCCTGTATCTCTGTATCTCTGTATCTCTCTGTATCTCCATGTATCTCCCTGTATCTCCATGTATCTCCGTGTATCTCTGTATCTCTCTGTATCTCCATGTATCTCCCTGTATCTCCATGTATCTCCCTGTATCTCTCTATCTCCCAACTATCCGTATTTACCGAGCCTTGACGTATCAATTATAATTCCTAGATGTATTGTTCTGTACTCAGACAATTAATTGTTTTTTCCTCGTTATTAATCTTTCTATCTTTCTCATCATCTTTCTGTTTCTGTCTTTCTATCTTTCATGTCATCATCATTTATCTTCTTCCTGATGTGGAACCATCGTCTTCTTTTGTCTTCCATTATTTTCGATGCAACAATCGTAAAAGTTGCAGAGTAATTTTGAAACATAAATTTTACATAAATGTCGTATTCATTGTCTTCATCATCGACTATCCACTATCCAGGTGCTGAACTAAAGGGTTTCCAGGTTAGGGGTTTGGACTGAATTTCTAAGAACCAATAAAACATTTACTCAGGTGGTATCATGATTCTAAGAACTCTTCACTCAGCACTACCCCCCTCTCCCCCGAAAAATTCAGCCACGCCTCATTGCCCCTCCCCCCCCTCTCCCTGTACCCCTTCGCCTGATTCTCCCTGCAAACTTCAGGTTTGTCCTTCTCCTATAGAAAGAAAGCAGTGTAAACTCAAACTATAAATATTGTAGAGAATCTAGGTGCTGAGCGGAGAATGAAGAGCTAGGGAATATCAGTCCCAACCCGGCCTATAAATATGTCAGCGGGTTGTCAGGAAAATTAAACAAAATCCTTTAAATTCTCCGGACTCAGCTCTCTCCCTCTAGTATCTATGTACGTATATGTAATTTTGACATGATTTGATAAAACTTGATTGAGTCAATATTGCGCCCACTTCAAAGCTTGTCTGCACATTTCCCCCCCCCTTCCATTTATTTTTTAACCCTATAAAAACTGGGGGGTAGAAATTTATGTTTGATTGGTGGTTTTTATATTAATATTAAATGAATATTCAAAAATACAAGTTTACATCTGCAGCTTTAATATCAAAAAGTTCTGGGCTATTTTAGATTTTATTGAAACAATTTGACCGTCCTTTAAATTTATATTTCTTAAAAGTCAAGAAATTTCAAGGTGATAGTGTCAAAATTAAAAGTGCTAGAACAAATAATAAAGGGGGGGAGGCTCCAAACACCCCCCCCCCCTTTGGCCTGTTTAGGGTTAAGGTAGATTGGGGTTGAGATAGATCACTGTGTATTTTATACCCTGAGTCATTAGATCGTGTATATCCGAACCCAACCCTGGCTTGCCTCATCAGCATGCATTCAACTTCAGACAAAACAAACTTATAAACTTAAACTTTAAAACAAGTTTTCAGAGAGAGAGAGAGAGAGAGAGCGCTTCCTCTCTAGTTCTCTACACATTATTGTGCTGCACAGGGTTGCCAACCGGGCATAATGGATGCCGTTTTTTCTAAAAACAGCATAATTGGAAAGGTGCAAAGCATCCAATATTTTGAAAGAGCATAAT
>NW_019396328.1:15344-25405 GCF_000591075.1 Eurytemora carolleeae | reverse complement strand
TTAACTTTCCTTGCAGGGTGAGGGGGAGTATGTTGAATAAAAAGTGCATTTCATCTTTTTATGTCAGCATGCATGATTTATATTTCAACCGGAGGTAGGGAACTTAATTTTGTTCTTTGAAACCGAGCTTATTTTTTTACACATTTAATTTTATATTTGAAATTCTTGTTTTTATTTGTTTAACTTTCGTTAGATAAATGTCTCTTACTGTCTGATTTTCATCACACATTCTTTCTTTAATCCCACATTTCTCCCTCCAACCCCTTCCCCGTTCTATACGGACAACATTCCAAATCCTTCTTCTATATACAGTTACAGTAGACTCAATATGCATGTTTATCAGTTGAAATGTTTGCTTTCCAAACATCGTTTAGGTTTATGATGTGACGTGTAAGTCCTGCCTAGGGTTCAGGGTTCACCAAACCCTACGTGTATCTGACCGTTAGACCCTGAGCCAATCTGGTCTAGTCCTGCTTCAGGTCTCAGCCAATAGGCACCACCCAGAGGGAGGGGGAGGGGGGAGGGGACATACTACCTACTTTTTCGATCCCTACAGGGTCTCACCTCTCTGTCTTTCTTCGAATCTCTCTTTTTTTCTATTTTTTCTATATAATTTATTCTTATACTCATCTCTCTTATTCTAAATTCCTTTTTACACGTTCCTTTCTCCTGAACTCCTCGTTCTTTTTACACGTTCTATTCTCCTAATTCTCTTTTTCCTTTTAAAACGTTCTATTCTCCTGATCCTCTTCTTCCTTTTTACACACTCTTTTCTTCTCATTCTGTCTAAGATCTTCTCATCCCTCTCTCACTCTCCCTGTTAATTCGTTCTCTAGTCTTTCTCTTGCAGCCTGTCTCCCTTTTCCTTCCGTTTCATTTCATTATATTTCTCCCATTATCCATATCTTTCTCTCTCCTGTCTGCCTCCCTCATCCTTCTGTTCAGTCTCCTTCTCTTCATCTCTTCCGTCTACCTGATCATTCTCTCTTGTCTCCCTCACTCATTCTTCTGTCCTGTCTTCTTATCTTTCTCTCTTCCGTCTCCCTGATCTTTCTCTCTTTTATCTCCCTCCCTCATTCTTCTGTCCTGTCTTCTTATCTTTCTCTCTTCTGTCTACCTGATGTTTCTCTCTCCTATCTCCCTCCCTCATTCTTCTGTTCCTTCTCCTTCTCTTTCTTCCTTCCGTATCCAGGATCCTTCTCTCTCCTGTCTACCTTCCTCATCCTTCTGTTCCGTTTTCGTATCCTTCTCCCTTCCGCCTCCCTGATCTTTCTCTCTCCTATCTCCCTCCTTCATTCTTCTGTCCCGTCTTCTTATCTTTCTCCCTCCTGTCTCCCTGATTCTTCTCTCTCCTATCTCCCTTCCTCATCCTTCTGTTCCGTTTTCGTATCCTTCTCCCTTCCGCCTCCCTGATCTTGCTCTCTCCTATCTCCCTGATCCTTCTCTCTATATTTTTCCTTCCTGTTCTTCTCATAATATATCCTTCCTTCCTAAATGCCTGACATAAATCATATCCGGAGAAACGTCTTAATATGAAGAAACTTTTCTAAAAGTTTGAATTTGGAGAAAATGAAGAATTATTCCTTTGAGTAATTACTGCATTCATTCAAGAAAAGCATTGAATAAGAATTTTAATAAAAAAAATCTGTAACAGTTTCACGTACAATTTACGGTCAAAAATGTATAAAAATATTTTTATTTTTATTTTTTAAGTGGGAATTATTTCATTACAAAGGAACAATTACAAAAATAAGAGTTTTTAAATTTTCTATCAATCAAAATCTATCCATAGTTTGTAATATCGATGATCTACGACATCAGAGGTAGAATTTTTTGTTGGATCTCTGGACGGCCTAGTCGATCTAGGATTCCAGGCTTAGTTGGATCGAGATCTTCACGTTGATGACTCTACAGGTTTCAAATATATACACTCTGCACGTTTCAAATATATACACTCTGGTTGCAAATATAAACCTTTGGTTTCAAATATATACGCTCTGCACGTTTCAAATATATACACTCTGGTTGCAAATATAAACCTTTGGTTTCAAATATATACACTCTGGTTGCAAATATAAACCTTTGGTTTCAAATATATACACTCTGGTTGCAAATATAAACCTTTGGTTTCAAATATATACACTCAGGTTGCAAATATAAACCTTTGGTTTCAAATATATACACTCTGGTTGCAAATATAAACCTTTGGTTTCAAATATATACGCTCTGGTTGAAAATATATCTGCGCTCGCGCTGGTTACAATTATATACTCAGATGATTATAATTTGTTGCGAGTGTTCAGTTTGATAATGAAAAGGCTAATTAAATGCTCTTTTATTAGTTTCCACAACATTTTTTTACAACAAGTATATATCTGCAAATATTACTATCATTAATTTCACCAGTAAAGAATGATTCATTTTGACGTTCAGTCCCGTTTTTCATCTACAGGGTGTCCCAATAAACATGGGAGTTTAGTGACGAATTCGATNTATCCCCCCCCCTCCCCTTCCCTGGTCTATACCGAGACGTTGATCAAAGCCAACTGAATTGCCAGTTAAATGTTTAAATCATAAAATGTACAATCCTTAGGAACAAAAACCTTGCTTCAAGTAATTTTCTTAATTATAATAAGACGCTGCAGTAGAGCCTGGTTCTCGAGTCTTAAACGCGCCAACTCTTAAATTTGCCAAGAAGCTGTAGTATAAAATCTTAAATATCATAAAGGGCTGCTTCAGCAGAACCATTTTCTTGCAGTCTTACATGTGCCAACTCTTTATTGCAATAAGGCGCTGCATTAGTATACCGGGTTCTCTGGTCTTAAAAGCGCCAATTTTATTTATTACAAGACTGCATTGGAACAACAGGGTTCTCGGAGTCTTAAATGCGCCAAATCTTAAACTAACAAGAAGCTGTTTCGGCAGAACCGGTTTTATGGAGCAAGATAACTAGAATCATTAGTCTTAAAAGCGCCAACTTTTAATTTAAAAATATTTCCATCTGAAGCTAGGTTTCTAATAAAAATATTGAAGTGGTTATTTTAACAAAACGTATCTCTGGTCATTCTGGTTCTCAGGGACATTGTTTACTTGCTTATTTGCATCTTTTTAACAAATAAATGTTGTAATATGTGATTTTTTTTCAAATGTTGTATCCACAATTTGAACATTCAAAATCCCTGTAAAATTAGAATTTTAGAGAACGAAAAGTATTTTCAAAAAAATCTTAGGTCCCCAACATTGTTATTATCATGATCATTCTGAATGAACTATTATAATTACCTCCAAGTAATCCTTTTCTATAGAGAGATATTTTAAATATTGTTTTAAAACCTTATATAGTGCTTAAATGTTGATTTTAAGCGCTAATGCAGATATTCCACATGAAGAAGATAATTTATTCCAGGGTTACCAATACAACGTAAACTGATTTTTTACATCACTTAAAGTATGAGAAATAACAAGTTTTAAAACCTAAGTCTGAAAGTATGCAAGAGACAAATTGTTTTAAGGGTTACCATACAACTTAATGCGATTTTTTACATCCATGAAATGGTTTTAAAACCAGAAAGCTTTTTCTTTAAACATGTTTTTTTACTAAAACTATCTAAACTAGAGCTGAAAAATTCAAACTATAAACAAATTAAAAATGTTAAAGTTCTGTTCACATAAATTTTACTAAAAGGGGATCATTCATTTGGCGTATTGTCCCGATTTGCCTCATGTAGCAAGGAACTAATGCAAGGAAATACATCTATTCTTGTTTACAAATTCCACCCAGAGAGAACTGGTTTCAAGATGTACGCTGAGTATACGCGACCGCAATTAACTTTCCTTGCATTACTACCTTGTCATGTAGTCTGTATGTGTACTGTACTGCTTGTCCATGGTTAGTTGAAATATGGTCCCAGTACATGAAATGAACTGGAATGCACCGTGTGATGTTGAAGATTGTTAACAGCCAAAAAGAGTATGTTCATCCAAGGTACTAATGCAAGGAAAGTTAATTGCAGTCGCGTGTACTCTGCGTACATATTGAAACCAGTTCTCTCTGGGCGGAATTTGTAAACAAGAATTCGTTTAGTATCCGAGCAGGATAAAAGCATTAAATTTTAATAATTTGGATAATTCACATAATAATTTCCTATGACCAGAATATTTCATTTCATTCATTTCATTTTTAATGTGAAAGATGGATCCCATGTCAGGCTTCGACATCCGTCTTGTGTTTACATTACCGCCCAAAGACAGTACACTGCGTACACCTCTAAAATAACTTTCCTTGCATTATAATCTTGTGTGCATCTATGTATGTTCAAAAGCTAAAGGAAACCAAATTTGATAAATGGAGTATGCTTTTTAATATTCATACATTTTAGCATTAAATTCGGGCTTATAATAGGAACTACTAGAAGTTTACAGCGGTAGCAAAAGATTCTGGGTAAAGGAATTGAATCTTTGCCACCAACTCTGATTTTCTAATCTTTATATCTTTGCATCCAAGCTTTAAATTCTGTTAGATCAAGTAATCTTAGTTTAAAAAAACAAAGGTTCGCACTATCCGGTCTCAAGGATATAAGGATTAGAAAATTTAAGTTTGTGGCAGAGACTCAAAGTAAAAGTTTAGACGAACCGTCGCGTATAAGACCTACCGTCATATAATTGTGCTGGAGTTGAGCGGGGGAACGGAACACGGAGCACAATAATTGCGTGGCGGTCTATCCGCCCCAGGGCAGATACTTCACAGACAGATGATAGATAGATAGATAGATATCTAAATAGATAGTTAGATACTTAAACAATTTGACTGAGTCAAACTTCGAGATCTCGGAGTTTTTGTTCTTTTTATCTGAAGCAGAGAGCAGAACCTGTTCCTGGCGGAGCTCCTTTAATTGGGAGTTCGATGAAACGAGATTACGAGAGAATGATTTATTCAGGTTTCTCAACGTCAACCTAATTTCGTAATTAGGCCTTTAATGAGGATACAACAAAAACAACCTGGAGATAAAAGAAGAAAAAGTATTGATGAATGAGTGCATGGGAGAAAGCTGGGAATTAATTAAGCATTGAAAAAAACATAAAAATACTTTTTTTCCAGTATCATAAATTAAAATTTAAATTAATTAAATTAATTAAAAAATTTTATGATTTTTCCAGTATCTAGTATCATACTCTGAGCAGGTTAGTTTTCGTGCACAGTATCTCATCAAAACTAGGTTAGTTATTCTGTATCTAGTATCCTAACCGGAGCTAGGTTAGTTATATCGTGTACAATACCTACCTAGAGCTAGGTTAGTTATCCATTGTCTAGTATCCTACCCGGAGCTATGTTGGTTATCCTGAATCCAGTATCCTACCCGAACCTAAGTTAGCTATCCGTTATCCAATAACCTACTCGGAGCTAGGTTAGCTATCTTGTATCTAGTATCCTACCCGGAGCTAGGTTAGTTATCCTGTTTCTAGTATCCTATCCAGAGCTAGGTTAGTTATCCTGTATCTATTATCCTACCCGGAGTTAGGTTAGTTATCCTGTATCTAGTATCCTACCCGAATTTAGGTTAGTTATCCTGTATCTAGTATCCTAACCGGAGCTAGGTTAGTTATATCGTGTACAATACCTACCTAGAGCTAGGTTAGTTATCCACTGTCTAGTATCCTACTCGGAGCTATGTTGGGTATTCGGAATCCAGTATCCTACCCGGAACTAGATTAGTTATCCTGTATATAGTATCCTACCCGGAGTTAGGTTAGTTATCCAGTATCTAGTAACCTACCCGGAGCTAGGTTAGTTATCCAGTATCTAGTATCCTACCCGGAGCTAGGTTAGTTATCCAGTTTCTAGTATCCTACCCGGAGCTAGGTTAGTTATCCAGTATCTAGTATCCTACCCGGAGCTAGGTTAGTTATCCAGTATCTAGTATCCTACCCGGAGCTAGGTTAGTTATTGTGTTCTTGAAACTCATCAATTCTAATTATCTTCGGAATTTTCCTGCATTCGTTCTTATACTTCACCAGCGCGTGGAGAACAAACACCCAAACTCAAACACATTTAAATATTTTGTAAATCTGACAAACACACAGTCTAGAAGACGGACAGATATAAACTAACTCTCATAACTTGATGCCTATATCCACGTAGAACAGCTCTGCTAAAATTATTAGACCTTTGTGTTTCATAAAATTCATTTCAAATTCAAAAAACAAAACAATATTTAATTCTCTGGAATCTATAATTTTCCTTAATAAATTCAGATTGGATGAAATATTATTAAATATTATTGAAAATATTTAAAACTTGTTTTTTTTAAATAATTATTCTTAGAATTATTCATTTACACTTTTATATATGATAATCTACTTGAATGGTTGTATTGTTCATATATATAATGTTTTATTCTTGTTTTTCACAATCTTCAGATCATATATCCTAATATAGTAACCTGAACCTGGTATCTATAATATATAATATATACTGGATGTATTTTCATATATCCTAATATAGTAACCTGAACCTCCACCCTAAGATATTTTATTAATTATATCTCAGGTTTATAAACCTTCCATCTTCTTCCCTCTTTCAGACTATAATGTATCTCCTCCATCAATTATTCAATGGATTATTCAAATCTAAGGATTAAATTCTCTTTGCCTCCATTCTACTCTTTCTATATCTTTGCTTTCTTTCCTTCATCTTCGTTTAAAATATTTGTCTCTATCATAATTTTTTTTTCCTTTATCTTTTCTTACCGATAATACACTGTTTGTTAATATAAGGAAAACATTTTTGAATTGAGTCATTTCAAGTTAGGAATAAGTTAAACTCCTTTGCTAAACTCCTTTAAATTCCAAACTTTTCTATCTATCTATCTATCTATCTATCTGTCTGTCTATCTATCTGTCTATCTATCTATCTATCTATCTATCTAATGAAAAGTTCTCCCGCTGGGACTAATGATTGTAAAAAGGTCTGCAGAGCAGAGAGCTAGAAGTCGTACTAACATACATACATATACAATACATCATGTATAAATAGATAGAAGAATTAATGGTGCTCCACGCCCCAACAGGTTTATATACGGCTGATACTTATTAGTACGCACAGTAGGATTCGAACTAACCACATTGTCAATCTTATTACATCTTCAAATTATTCACGAAAATTTACGTAATATATTAATTAAAATAAAAAAACATAAAAATAAGGTTTTTTATACAGTTTAATTAAATTCATTTCTATTTAAAATCCTTTCTTGTCTTTTCATCCAACTCTTTCTTTTCTAATTTTGAAAACTGTTAAAAAAATATCAAATATACATGACGTCAAATATAACAAGAAAAGCGAAATTTTCTCACATTAGTTGACATATTTTCCAAGAATAATTAAAAAAGTGTAAAAACAGAAAATAAAGAACACATAAAATGCATTTATTTTACTGTCAGATAAGCACTTTATTCTAAAATTATCATTATCAATTTTGTCGGACACAAAAATTCAGTTGACACTGCAGCTGTACTGAGAGAATACAGATTCTACGTTGCCATCTATTGTACTAGAATCTATTTGGTTTTTGAAATTTGGTCGGAGTTTTGATTCTAAAAAACCTATCGAGGTGTTTTCATGAATCAATGGTGAGCATTTTTTTTGGACCAAGAGCAAGTCAAGGGAATATATACTTATAGTACAGTTTAATGATTTGACAAACCTTTTTGCATTTCTTGTTTTATCATCTTAACATGTATTGACTAGTTTAGAATATTGTTCGGCTTTATTCAAAGATCAAGAAACGTTAAGTAATGAAGAATTAAATGTTTCAAGTTCTTCTGGTGTAGAAATTCAGCAATAATTACACTTACTGTCTTTTACGGGCAGCCGTAGTACATTTGATAGATCCGGGTCAACCTTTCCGCACCCAGTTTGTACTGCACCGCACGGACATTGGGTTAATAAAGACGACACTCAGTAGGACTAGCCGGTGCAACATGGTTGACGCGGTCAGAGACTTTATGCTTTATATAGGTTGAATTTACTTTTATCAAAAGGGCAGAGGTGCGTGAGCTTTTTATTTTTTTCTTAAAAATTGCATTCAATGACAAAAAATTACGAAAAAGAAAAGCGAGAAAAAATTTATATTTCTCAAATTGGGATCGAAATTCGTATTTTTAAGTCTTTTACTCAGAACATTCGCTACATTTTACTGAGAACATTCGCTACATTTTACTGAGAACATTCGCTACATTTTACTCAGAACATTCGCTACATTTTACTGAGAACATTCGCTACATATTTATTTTCTAATGTGTAACTGCTGTGTTATAAACATAACCATCACAAATTACAAAATTTGAATTAGAATATTGTACAAAGACGACTGTTATATCTGAAAAATCCTTTCAGCAAAAATGCTATTATTTACTTTGATGTATTGACAAAAAAATGCATATTAATAAATATTTTATTTTTATTAAAGATTCTTCCCGTACAAATTTTGCCCAAAAGGTTACATAGCACAAAAATGTGAAGTACACCTGCAGTATGGAAACAGTACAACAAAATGGCCGTTTTACACTTTTTTCCATTAAATTCCTCTCTATATATTCTTTTCTCTATGGATATATCAGTCTACAAAGTTATGAAAAAAGTTCCCTAAATAATGAGACCACACCGACTGTTTGTCAGGCCTTGGTCCTTGGTCTTGCATTCCCAACTTAAATGTAGCCCTGCATGGATATGATAATTTCAAAGGTAGTGCATGCTTGAATGCAGTTTAGAAGAGTAATTGGAAAAATCCTGGAGAATGTGAATATTTTTGTTCAAAGGGCCGATTTTGGGAAATTTATGAAAATAAAAGAAGAATGAGAAAATTACTTACATTCAAGATATATTTCAGAAAAGAAGCTGGACAAATAATAAAAGAATGCGATAAACTTTAACTTTTTTAACTTTCGCATTTTCAACTGTAGAGCTAGTTTGATTTATCATTACACGGATTTCATAGTTTGGTCTCACAATTTAACCTATTAAACACGCATTTTTCTAGTTTTCTCTTTTATACTTTTTTGCCGGCAGATGCGTTAAGAATAAAAAAGAGTAAAAGACAACACCTAAAAATTTAAGATTGTTGAATTATAGACCCAAACACTCAATGAATTAAAATTGAAGAAACCAAACGTATCTTACCCATGGACATGCATGGTTAGTCCAGGGTGCCATTTACATATTTAAAATTTTGCGTTCCCACCCCCAAAATCTAATCCTTTCTGTCCACTCTTTTTACTCTGTATCTCGTATTTCTCTTTCTCCATGATGTTTAAATTATAAATCTCAATCTATTCAGCACTTTTCCATCTTTCATCCAATATTTTATTTCCCCTACATTTGTTACATTATTTGTCCTTTTTATTTGAATAATTCTATAGTGTAGGGTATGGGGTATAGAACTGAAATCGAACAAACTTGCGAATATTTTAGTTTAGTCCTTGCTGAATATTCCCCGTTCTTTGTGCGAGAATAAAGCTGTGTTTGTGTCTGTATATTTAAGCTATCTGTCTGTTATTCCCCTCGACGGTTCAGCTGCATCAAATACTGAACAATTTGGCCCTGGAGCGGATATTTTGGAACGGACCAGTG
Organism: Eurytemora carolleeae; assembly: GCF_000591075.1. Taxonomy (NCBI): domain Eukaryota; kingdom Metazoa; phylum Arthropoda; class Copepoda; order Calanoida; family Temoridae; genus Eurytemora; species Eurytemora carolleeae. The sequence continues at coordinate 15,777 of NW_019396328.1, read as the reverse complement.
CGTTCCGTCTCTTTCTCCCCTCTCTCTTTCCCGTCCTGTCCGGGGGGTTAGGTTTGGACCGGACCAGGGAAACTGGGAACTCTTATTCAAACTTTTTTAGGTCCGATCCAATTTAACGCCAACGTTACAAAAGTGTTTTTTGATAAGAATAGTAGCTAAACCTTTATGTGGAAAGTTGTGGCGTAAAGAACTTAAGAGCCAAAAATATATATTCTGCTGTGAGTAGTGCAGATTTTTGTTCTCCCAATTGTGTGTGCCTACATATATATTATATATATATATATATACTGATGATTGCATAAAAGCATGAAACAATTTGTTTATGAATAAAATGTTATAAGAAGATTGTTGCGTTTCAACTGACATCATGCACATTTTACAGTTTACATACATGATACATCATGCAAATTTTAAAGTTTACATACATGATACA
>NW_019396328.1:11851-15171 GCF_000591075.1 Eurytemora carolleeae | reverse complement strand
GTGACAAGGAGAATAGAAAAATAAGAATAAGAATAAACGTGACAAGGAGAATAGAAAAATAAGAATTAGAGTAAGCGTGACAAGGAGAATAGAAAAATAAGAATAAGAATAAGCGTGACAAGGAGAATAAAAAAAGAATAATAATAAACGTGCGAAAGAGAATAAAAAATAAATAAGAATAAGCGTGACGAGAAGAATAGAAAAAAAAGAATACGCGTGACAAGGAGAATAGGAATGAGAATAAGAATAAGAGTGACAAGGAGATTAGGCAAAAGAATAAGAATAAGCGTGATAAGGAGATTAGGAAAAAGAATAGAAATATGAGTGACAAATAGAAAAAATAATTAGAATAAGCGGGACAACGAGAATGGGAATGAGAATATGAATGAGAGTGACAAAGAGAATAGGAAAGAGAATTAGAATAAGCGCGACAAAGATAAAATAAAATAAGAATAGGAATAAACGTGCCAAGGACAATAGAAAACAAAGAATAAGAATAAGCGTGACAAGGAGAATAGAAAATAAGAATAAGAAATAAACGTGAGAAGGAGAACAGAAAAGAGAGTAGGAATAAGCTTGACAAGGAGAATATGAAAATAATAATAAGAATTAACGTGACAAGGAGAATAAAAAAGAAAAAGGATAAGCATGACAAGGAGAATAGGAAAGAGAATAAGAATAAGATTGACAAGGAGAATAGGAAAAAGAATAAGAATAAGATTGACAAGGAGAATGTGAAAAAGAATAAGAATAAGCGTGACAAGGAGAATAGGAAAAAGAATAAGAATAAGATTAACAAGGAGAATAGGAAAAATAATAAGAATAAGCGTGACAAGGAGAATGGGAAAAAGAATAAGAATAATCTTGAAAAGTAGAATAGGAATGAGAAAAAGAATAAGCGTGACAAGGAGAATAGGAATGAGAATCAGATTAAGATTCTCATTCCTATTCTCATAAATCATTGATTTTGAACGTCGACTTTGCGCTCAAACTTAGTTATTATACATCGTGTAGGAACCGTTTTATATATCTCAAATGAATCCTAAAGAATTTGTCCTCAATACTGCATACTCAGTTTAACTACCTTATGTAGCCGGTCTGTCCCTTTAAATAGTTTTAAATCGTCTTTACAGTCTCATCTTTTGTAGGTAACCCTGTACATGAAGTGACTGTATACGTAGCGAGCACCATTTGCGATGTGTTTCGATATCTATGTGTCTATAGTGTGCAAGTGTGATCTATTGAACCGTGCACTATACGCTGTGCACGCATAAATGATAAATACACCTTACGTTCTTGATAGCTTGAACCATAGACAAAGCATGCAAAAGAAGAAGCTTGATTTTTTCGAAATTTGTTTCCGTTTATTTTTCATGATCTGAAAACATTTATTCCTGTTTCGAGGATTTTTGATAATATTTTCCAGGAGTGTTCGAAAAACCAGCGCAAGCGAAATATTTTGTATAAAAAATCAAAATTATTATGAAATATTCACTATATACGAATGCGTCAAAAAATAATCGATGACTGTTGTTTGTAATATCTGAATGATTTGTTTGGAATTAATTTGTTTATTTTATACGATCAGAGTTAAATGTTGCAACTTTCCGAATTTGTATGGAAGCTATGTTCTTCTGTTTGATTCGTTTTAACAATTTTCTCCTTTTAGACACACGCTTTTTTCGCCGCAAGCCTATACCCCCTTTCATTTTTCGCGAACACTCCTTTTAAACATGGCAATCATGCCGTATAAAAGTCCTCCCACCTATGATGTCCCAAAAACGTGCACATTTTTTGAACACCGTTGTATTTTCTTTCCAAAATATTGTTTTCTTTTTTTGTTTGAAGATATATTAAAAAGGTCTTTGCCACAAACTTAAATTTTTAATCCCTATGAATTCTGTTAGATAAATACCATCAGGTTGCAAAGATATAGAGATTAGAAGTTGGTGACTCAATAAAATCAAAATTGTCTAAAAAAACGACAAGACAATTTTAATGTTGGCTCTTATTTCCTAAGACAATTGGGATATTCTATATACGTAATATATAAAGAGAATTATAGAACTATTGCAAATTGTAAGGATGCTGCCTGCTCATTCTGTATTATTTTTTATCTATTATAGATTAGCTAATAATGATGATTTATTAAGGATTATTCCAACAAACTGCACATTATTATCATTAATTGTATTTGTTTTCGTGTTTTAACAAACAAACGATAAAACCTTAAGACCTTTATATAATGCATTCATAATTTTAAAGATCATTAATTTATCATGCAAATTTTTATTAATATTTGTTCTATTCATCTTTCATCCATAATCATATCCATCCTTACACCCATCTATTCATCTTTCATCCATAATCATATCCATCCTTACACCCATCTATTCATCCTTCATCCATAATCATATCCATCCTTACACCCATCTATTCATCTTATACATAATCATACCCATCCTTACATCCATCTGTCCGTCCTCTAATCCTCACATATATATATATATAAACTTTGCTTATCTGTCTGTTTGTTTGTATCAAATAGACCAACTTTTTTGTGGGACCTCACGTGACCCCAGGAAAGGTTTATGGATGATCAAATTTTCAAAGATATGCCTCTAACAAAATTCGATTTTGAAAATTTTGAAAATCCACGAAATTTTTTGTTTTGTTTTTATTGTACAATGTATACAAAGAGAAAAAGATTTTCAATTTAAATCGAAGATGGACGCGAAGCGCCTTAAAAGCCTAGTTTACCTATATCCATATATCCATATCCATGATATGCATAATATATTTCCATACTCATGAATAAATGGTATGGATCTCACTAAATTAATATCGGTTTAAATGAGTTAAACATATTTTCTCATTTCTCGTTTATCAAACCTATGAAATCTGAACCAATGAGATGTGAGGAATGGGAGAAACGGGAGAGAGTTTGGCGATAATGAATTGAACTATTTAAAATCGATTTAATAAAGCTACGTAAATTCAAAAAAAATACAAAAGTTTTTGTCTCTCAAATTTAGTCCGCTGCCAAAAACCATGTTTATATTTTGTCTCATGAGTCTCAATATCATTTTTTTTATACTTGTTTACAATTTTTTAAATTCTCATTTAAAGAATTATGAATCACGAAGTATAGTTAAGAATGATAAATGTTCAAGGTGCGTGACTACGAGCGCGCAACAGGCCAGCAACAGGTTCTATGTGCGTGCGTATGTGTGTGCTCTGAGATATGTGTGTACGCGCTTTACGCTGCATTAAATCTAGCTTTTAGCCTGACATATATTCATCTATACCCCCCCCCCCCC
>NW_019396328.1:0-11324 GCF_000591075.1 Eurytemora carolleeae | reverse complement strand
CTCTTTTTCCTTATTTTTCAACCGATCTTAGGACTTACTGGTACTTGAAGGTACCCCTTAGTCCTAGTATAGCCTACACCCTGATCAGATTTACAACACTCTCGTCCTATCTAAGCGGCTGGTGGAGCTGAACCCTGCTGAGAAGGTGTCCAGCTCATGGTGTTCTCATCACATATCCTCAACCTTCAAAATTTACTCTTATATTTACATTTTATAATTATGCTCTAGCTTGGGAACCCAGCTTTGACTAGAAACTAAACTTTCTCTTTATGAAACTCAACCCCCTCAACTAAGATTTATTAAACCAAGATAAGAAAATTCCCTTGGTTTACCTAATCAATATTCGAGACAATCGGTTTCTGAGCTATTATCGGACATTTAAACAACAAACGAACAATCAGAGATTACTATCTACTTTGTATATATATAGATTCTCCCAGAAATAGGTAAAAGATGTTTGGATTCAAATATCTGAACAATTCTTCTTAAATCCATTCAAGAACTTGAAGAATTTAATTTTACTAAAACTAAACGTGGAGATCTGCAGTTGAGAACGAAACAGAAAAGAAGAAAAACAGATGAAAAGGAAACTAAGGAATACTGATAGATAAAATAAGGAAGGATGAAGAGGTGGAAGGATAAAGGAGGGATGTAGAGGTGGTAGGATAAGGGAAGGATGAAGAGGTGGTAGGATAAGGGATAGAAGAAGAGGTAGAAGGATAAAGGAAGGATGAAGAGGTGGTAGGATAAGGGAAGGATCAAGAGGTGGAAGGATAAAGGAAGGATGAAGAGGTGGAAGGATAAGGGATAGATGAAGAGGTAGAAGGATAAGGGAAGGATGAAGAGGTAGGAAGATAAAGGAAGGATGAAGAGGTGGTAGGATAAGGGATAGATGAANTATATCCAGCTTAATCCCTGTTATGTCCCCCCTTCCAGTTATATCCACCTTGATCCCTGATATATCCACCTTGATCCATGTTATATCCAGCTTAATCCCTGTTATGTCCCCCCTTCCAGTTATATCCACCTTGATCCATATTATATCCAGCTTAATCCCTGTTATGTCCCCCTTCCAGTTATATCCACCTTGATCCCTCCCTGATATATCCACCTTGATCCATGATATATCCAGCTTAATCCCTGTTATGTCCCCCTTGATCCCTGATATATCCACCTTGATCCATATTATATCCAACTTAATCCCTGTTATGTCCCCCCTTGATCCCTGTTATATTCTAATAAAAGAATGTGGAGTATATTTATCCCTGTTGTTTATTCTTCTACCAAGTTTAAACGACCGCCATTAAAAAAGCTGCAACTGTTGCAAAACAACACAGAATCATTAGATGCAACAATCCAGGTTGTTTTTATATAGTTTAAATATTGAAGGTTAGAATTGATACTTTCAACTCGTATTTTATTCTCGTAGCATCCTTTTTTAGAGCATAATTATACTGTTCTCGTATTACAAATAAGTTAAAAAATCAAATATTTTTTTAGAACTTCTGTATTATAAATGCTATTACGCTAAAACTGATCAATTTTGTGTAGATTTCATCCCTTTTTACATACCTTATCATTCATATGAGGTAGATTTATTTCATATCCGCCCTAAACTTTTCTCAAGATCAGAGCTGTTATCCTATCCTAACTTTTCTCAAGATCAGCAATATCCACCTAACCCTTCGCTCAATATTACTTGATATCCGCCTAAACCTTCGCTCAATATTATTTGATATCCACCCCAACCTTTGTTAAAGATTAGCTGATATTTGCCCAACCCATATCTTAATATCAGCTGATATCCCTCCAAACCGTTTCTCAATATCAGCTGATATTCACCCAACCCTTTTTTCAAGATCAGCTGATATTCACTCACCCCCTTTCTCAAAATCAGCTGATATCCCTCCAAACCCTTTCTCAATATCAGCTGATATCCACCCAAACCCTTTCTCAATATTAGCTGATATCCGTCCAAACTCTTTCTCAAGATCAGCTGATATCCGCCCAAACTCTTTCTCAAGATCAGCTGATATTTTCCCAACCCCTTTCTCAAGATCAGCTGATATCCGCCCATACCCTATCTCAAGATTAGCTGATATCCGCCCCAAACCTATTCGTTAGAATATATGACATCCACCACTAAATTTTTCTCCAGATAGCTTGATATCCGCCCCGACCTTCTATCAAGATATTTGTCCAAACATATTGTCAGGACAAGAGTATATCCACCCCAAATTACTCTGAATATCTGTTGATACCCATCCCAAACCAGATGATTTTATATCCTACCCGACCTTTACTCTCCAGATTATCTCGTTATATATAAAAGTGTTGTTCAATCTTACAGGACGAGTCAGTAAACATAAGGAGAGATGAACGGTATAAAGGAGGTTGGTTGTAAGTTCTCATGTTAATTGTCTAACTATCTAGGGTCCTGTATTGAATATTATTATTTTTAAAACATTTGTGAACCTCCGGTGTTTTTATATTTGAAACCTCGGAGGTAGCAAGTATTAAACAGAGGCATAAAGTGGAAGAGAGAGAGGAGAAACTATAAGACCTCTACTCCTGTTCCAATCTCCTGTTCGACCTATCCACAAGATATTTCATGCAAATTGAAATTTTTCCTGTATTCGCAGAGTGGCGGAATCCCGGATTGCAAGTATTCTAAAGCCTGCAATAATCTGTGCAATGATTAAGCAGGGGAACATATATCCCTAGTTTAATGCTGGGGAATATTCCCCTTGTCCATTCAATGCCAGAGACGAGGGGGAATTCTCTGTTTAAGAAAAGAGAGGGAACCCCCCCCCCCCTCCTCTTTTTTGGTTAACACAATGTATCAACGTGGGGAGGAAAGCCAGCAACAACAATTTCTTGTCCGATCCACATTCTCCTCATTTTTTTGTCCGAGCCCCCTCGAAAATCCTTGTCCTTCAATTACTATGATTTTGAAGATTTTTTAGAAGATCTTGGTACGTTAGGGCTTAAATATGGTTGGACCAAAGTATTGCAAAAATTTTATCATGTTGGATTATTTGAATATTCTAATCCATGAGAATGATGTCTAATTTTATTTAGGTGAAAATTAAATCTCTACGTAATGGCTAACCTTCACGTTATGAAAGAAATAGTAAAATATTTGTCTTACCTCTGCCTTTCACTTTTCTCATGAAACCACCAGGAAAAATCTATGGTTTTTGATATAATTAACAAAAAATATTAAAGTTATATAAACTCGGAATAATTCGCGTCATTCTAAACTAGAAATATCTGAAAATGTGCGTAAAAAAAGTCGTCCACANCATCCTTCTATCCTGTCCTTTTCCCATTCTTTCATCTATCCACGCTTTAATCATTCTATCCTTCCCTTTCCTAATATTTCCATCTTACCATCCTTCTATTTTTAAATCTCTCTATCCTTCTACTTTCTCAACTCGTCATCCTTTCAATTTCTCATCTTGCCAACCTTCCATCCTTTTTATTTCCCTCATTCCGCCTTTCCATCTTTTAACCTTCCACATTACCTATTTTTAATTTTTTCATATTTACTTTCTTCCATTCTTTTTTTTTCATTACATCTCTCCATCTGGCCTTTATTCTTTCTTTGTTTTCTTAAGATCATTTGTGATACAGGAAATAACTTCATGCTTTGCTTAATTTCAAAAAATCCGAGTTATTTCCATTTGTTGTTTAAGAAGGAAAGATTCATTATTCCCCATTTCTTATTTCGAATTAAAATTAATTTAATTTATTTTTCTTTCTTGTATTGCTCCGCCTTATCTATATCTTCTATTCTTTCTGTTTTTAAGTCTAGCCGACTATCAATCTATCTCTATCTTTGGATCTACCCGGTGTACTATCTACCTATCTCCAGAGTCTATCTATCTATCACTAGGCAAACTGTCCAAGGGTGAGCAGGATTGATTAATGAGAGTTTCAGAATATCTGATTGGGTCGTTCTCTACACGTCCTAAACCTTACTCAGTATCCTTCCTAAACCTTACTCAGAACCCTTCCTAAACCTTACCTAGTACACGTCCTGAACCTTACTCAGTATCCTTCTTAAACCTTTCTTAGTACACGTCCTAAACCTTACTCAGTACTCTTCCTAAACCTTACCTAGTACACGTCCTAAACCTTACTCAGTACCCTTCCTAAACCTCACTTAGTACACGTTAAGAGTAGAGAAGGTCGAGAACTTGAAAAAGGAGAGCGAAGAATGTTCAAGAGTAAAGAAGGTTGAAAACTTGAAACAGGAGAAGGAAGAGATATTAAGAGCGAAGAAGGAAGACTACTTAAAAGAGGAGAAAGAGGAGAATCGGATGAGAGAGCTAGTACAGAGAAGGAAATTACTTGAAAGAGGAGAAGAAGAGAGAGTTTAAAAATTAAGAAAGAGATTAAAATATGGTTCAGAAATTTAGATCTAGAAATAAACAGAAGACTAACAGATTAGGATAGGATAATTAAGCAGAAGACTAACGGACTAGAATAGGATAATTAAGCAGAAGACTAACAGACTAGAATAGGATAAATTCTAGGATAATTAAGCAGAAGACTAACAGACTAGAATAGAATAAATTCTAGGAGAAATAAGCTAACAGAAGACTAACAGACTAGAATAGGATAAATTCTAGGATAAATAAGCAGAAGACTAACAGACTAGAATAGAATAAATTCTAGGAGAAATAAGCAGAAGACTGACAGACTAGAATAGGATAAATTCTAGGAGAAATAAGCAGAAGACTAACAGANCCAAACGCGATTGTCAAATTATAGACCAAACGCGATTGAATTCAAATCGAAGAAATCGAACACAGTAGAAGTAAATATATCCATTTACTGATAGCGCCGATTCAAGGATTCATAACTCTAATTGCATAATGAGATAGATAGAAAGATAGATGTTACCGCCATACTATTTCTATTGGTTCAGAATAGACAACAAACACATGACTGAACCCTGATTGGATCAGGTGATAATGGACTCGACATACAGGAGTGAGGGTGAGTTTTATTGGTTGTATTAGCTAGCATGCTTGGTTAGTACACCTTGGTTTTCTACAAAACAACAGGAGACAAGAATCGTCTTTGCAGACTAAAAGCGCACTTTATACTTTCTCTTATATTATTTTATGTTATTTAAAGCATATTTTCGGCGTGTTTTTAATTCTATTAACAGACAGAGGGGTGGAAGGGGCGGGGTGCATTTGTTTTTGTGAAGGACAGAATGGGTCCTTAACTTACAATTTTTTTTCTGTAAAAGTCGAGTCTTATTCTGTTTTTGCGGCCTGGGTATGTACTTTTATGTACAGTGTGATAAAAACTACCCATTTAAAAAATATTTTTATATCCCTCCCCCTCCCCCCCTTAAACCTGTAGGTGGAATAAAATCTAATGTGTTGTGGCCGGGAGTTTAAGAAGAATCCTGAGCTCTGCTCTCCCAGATCAATAGTTTTCTATAAATACCCACTCTGCCGGCCCTATCATAGGTCCACTCAAACCCCGCTCAAACCCGCGAACTTCGGAGCGGATCCGAGTTCTCGTTGAACAACTTAAATTACCAATTTCAAGGATCCGAATGCTCGCCAGCGCATGAAAACTCACAAATTTCCAAGTAATTGTTTCTTTGGTTAACAATTTCAAACATTTTGGCCGGATTCAATATAAATAAGCTTAAAATTAGTAATGTTTTATATGAAATTATCCAAAATTTGATTAAACTTAATGCAGATATAAAATCCAATGAAACTTTTTAGTATGCATTGTAAAGATCAAATAATAACAGGGAGAGGGAAGAAACAGGGATGGAAAATGGAGGATGAAGGGAAGGAGGAGGAAGGGAGGATGAGGATNTTTGCAATGATTTGATACGCCTCCATATTTTCATTGCTGGTTTTTTTTTATTAATGAAAGAAATTCTGGAAATTCTTGACGCTTTCAGCAAATTTTTCTTTTTATTATGGAATTCTTTCGCATACAAAAATATAATTTAATAACATTTGAAATTCAATTTAAAATACTTAAATTAAGGATTGCGGTGTTAAATTATTTAATTTGAAACAATTTTATCCATGTAGAAGAAAAATCCCATATGCATACGGTAACCGCCAAAAAAGTCCTTGGAAAAAAAGTTTCCGGAAAAAAAGTCCTAAAATTTTACACTAAAAAAGTCCTGTGGAAAAAAAGTCCTTTTATTAAAAAGTCTCCGGAAATAAATTCCTACCAATTCGAGACTTTATTTTCTAGGACTCTAGGAAAGTCCTCCAACAAGTGAAAATGCATGATTCACAATTCTAGGTTTTTCTTTTCCTCGGATTTATTTTCTTGAGGACTTTTTTCATGGGATCTTATTTCCTGAGACTTTATTGGCAGTCCCCCATACTATTTTAGGAAAAAAAGTCCCAGGAATCCAAAACACAGGACTTTATTTCCAGTGACATTTTTTCCAAGGACTTGATTCGGACTTTTTTCCAAAGTTTTTATTTCCAGGTTTTTTTTCAGAAACTTTTTTTCCCGGGACTTTCTTACATAGATTCATGCATACAGTTCATATACTGCAGATTTGGTAGAAATTTAAAAACCAAAATGGGCCTGCATTTGTTTTCATTCCCCTCAGTGACTGCAGTACACTTTGTATGTAAACAAAGATATAATGGTTCCTGGATTAAACAACAAACTTTGAATCAGTTCAGCTGTTTCCAAGTTTATTCTCTTTATTTCAATTGTTTTTTTTTTCATGTTCTAAGTCAGGGGCGCATTCAAGAATTTTTCCATTAGGGGGGGACTTGATCTTTAGTTCTTTTTCGGGGGGCTCATCACCAGCTGGGACCTTAAAACCCCCTGGAAACCATATATATATTTCACTGATCCAGCCGGGGGCTGGACCCCCAAATGTAGATTCGTGAGGAACAAGCACGTTTGATGGATGTCATATAGAGTAGATTCGTGAGGAACAAGCACGTTTGATGGATGTTATATATATAGTAGATTCTTGAGGAACAAGCACGTTTAATGGATGTTATATATAGTAGATTCTCGAGGAACAAGCACGTTTGATGGATGTTATATATATAGTAGATTCGTGAAAAACAAGCACGTTTAATGGATGTTATGTATAGTAGATTCGTGAGGAACAAGCAGCACGTTTGATGGATGTTATAGATAGTAGATTCGTGAGGAACAAGCACGTTTAATGGATGTTATATATAGTAGATTCTTGAGGAACAAGCACGTTTGATGGATGTTATATATATAGTAGATTCGTGAAAAACAAGCACGTTTAATGGATGTTATATATAGTAGATTCGTGAGGAACAAGCACGTTTAATGGATGTTATATATAGTAGATTCTTGAGGTTGTAAATTAAGTAAAGCCAGCGTTACTACACTTCAATGTTGACCCGATCTTGAAAATGTGTGCATAACTTTCATAGTTGTCCATGGCCTTATGTTTCAAAACAAGTTGTTTCTTTCATTGTGCAGAAATCGGCTATTTTTTATAATAAAAATTAAATAATATTTTTCGTAAGAAAATTTTATATCTAATTGTAATTCCTATAAACACCAATCATATTGAATTAATAATACATGAGTTAAAACAAAAACATATAAAAAATAATAAACTAGAATCCTGTGACCTCCTTATTGAACATATCACAAAAAATATTATCAAAAATATATATTGTTCGCGCATTGAAGAATAGATATCTGCGCATAATAATTGGAAATAATACATTTATACGCGCGTTGAAATTCTAACAAAAAGAATCGTTCTTCCTTGCTTCACTTCAACCAGATACCTTCACCTAAATCCATCACGTACATTAATGCAATATCACTATTCGGATTCAAATCAGTCAGTCTACATGCATTAATCGAGGAAGTCATTTAATTTAGGTTTCAGTCAGTTTTCTTTGCTTCGAATTTCCAGAATTCCTTATTTTTAATTCTCCTTTGTCGAGTCGAAGCCATCACTTTCCCTGTTTCCGGATCTATGTTCCTCTTCCCTGATCGCTCTTCTCTATTCCATTCTATTCGCTATTCCACATATTCACTTCCTGGTTTAAAACTTCTTTCTCTTTTCTTGCTCCTTTCTCACTGCTTTCCTGCTCCATTCTTCTTGGTTTCCTGCTCCATTCTTCCTGCTTTCCTGTTCCATTCTTCCTGCTTTCCTGCTCCATTCTTCCTTCTTTCCTACTCCATTCTTCCTGGTTTCCTGCTTCCTTCTGCCTGGTTTCCTGCTCCCTTTTTGACGTTTTCTGATTTCCTGCTCCCTTCTCTATTTCCCAGGTTCCTAATTTCCTGTTACCTTCTCCCTGTTTCCTGGTTTCATGCTTCCTTCTCCCTGTTTCTAGATTTTTTGCTTCTATTTCCCAGGTTCCTTATTTCCTGTTATCTTCGCTTTGTTTCCTGGTTTCATGCTTCCTTCTCCATGGTTTTTCTGCATGATTTACCCTGTTTCCTGGTTTCATGCTTCCTTCTCCCTGGTTTCTCTGCCTGATTTACCCTGTTTCCTGGGTTTTATCCCTTCCTTCTCTCCCCTTCCTGCACACTCACAGCTACCTGTCTACCCCGTTCTTAGTTCTAATCTCCTGATCTGACTTAACATATTCTGTAGTGCAGAGTGGGTCTGCCAGGATATGGAGACGGGTTGTGGGGGGGGGGGGGTATTGTAAAGAAACACTGCTGAATCTCAGCTTTGTTTGCAACCCAAGATTATCTTCTAAGATAAGAGACATAAAAACCTAAACAAACCCTACTCTAAACCATACCTGGAGCTAGAGAAGCTTCTTTTGACTGGAGTACGTGTACTTCAGTAAAACTGTGCAATCAGATCAGATAGTTGTCATAGATTTGTGTTATCCGTTTAATGCTCAATCTTTGCAATATCCATCATAGCGTAATAATCCTAGATATCTTAATCCATATTAATTGTAATCCTGCAATTGAATTGTGCATTGTGCATTGAACCAATATTGCTGTTGGGAGATGATACCGTATACATGCTGGGTACACTAGACGGGCTGGTACAAGTAAAAACTATACCTGTATCCTTGTACCGGTTTGGATCATGCAACGGTTGAACTCATGTAATTCAATTACCGGGCCGAATTTTAAGCAGTTAGAGCAAACTGTATACTACACATAGTTTCAATAGAAGTAAATATATCCATTTACTGATAGTGCCGATTGAAGGATTCATAACTCTAATTGGATAATGAGATAGATAGAAAGATAGATGTTACCGCCATACTATTTCTATTGGTTCAGAATAGACAACAAACACATGACTGAACCCTGATTGGATCAGGTGCTAATGGACTCGACATACAGGAGCAAAACAGGACAGTTCGCGAAATAAATCAGCTCCCTTAAAGGAGATTAAAGTGACTAGTGCCCTTAGTCTTCCAAATTAGAGATCACTAGAAGAACATGCGTACTAGTACGACTTGGGGATATCGTAGCTCCTCTAGTTTGTTCTTCTCAATAGCTCTTCAATTGAAAACACATAAATATCAATCTTGGTGAAATTTGCTTTAGTTTGCCGTGAAAAGGGAACCAGGGAGTAGTGGTCCATATTGTTGTAACAAACCATGTGGTCAATATAGGAGATGGATATAAATAGGAATAGTAAAATTAACCAGGAAATATCCTAAATTAAGATAGACATTTGACCAAATGTTTAAAAACAGCTTTTAATAATATAGATACGTAATTTTAATAATAGAAAATATTTAAATATTTGTAATATCTTGAATCATTGTAGTGTAGGTACCGGTTCATTATTAGAAGATTAGAGAAGGATTATCTCAGGTTTCCAAGGATTATCTCCTGCAGGACGGAAACTCTAGATATCTCAGGGTCTCTCAGGAGATACATAGACCAGACAAAGGGATAACTGTTGCTCAGGGTAGGTTAAACATTTTCTGGTAAACTGGAGTGTCCAAGAAGTCAAGTCTAGAACTTGAAAGTACTTTATGTGAGGGTTGAAACAAATCAAAGGTTTAGAGAAATATTTGAATTAGAACTGAAGTTCGGTTAGAAAATGGGTGTTACTCAGAGAGTGTTTTTTGTTGTTGTGTATTTTAACTTTAAGGTACGGTTTATGTGTGCTCTTGGTAGACCTGGAGCAGAAGATTTTCGTAGTATTGGGTTCAAGTCTGGAGTTTCTAAAGGCATTAAGGGTAGGTCGAGAACTACGAATTCTCAAGGTAGGTCGAGAATTTAGGATAATCATTAATCAGGGTAGGTCGAGAATTCAGGATTCTCAGGTTAGGTTGAGAACTCAAGATAGTCAGGGTAGGTTGAGAACTCAGGATAATCAGGGTAGGTCGAGCACTCATGAATCTTAGGGTAGGTGGAGAATTCAGGATTCTCAGAGTAGGTTGAGAACTCTGGATATTCAGGGTAGGTGGAGAACTCAGGATAATGAGGGTAGGTTGAGAACTCAGGATAATCAGGGTAGGTGGAGAACTCAGATGATCAGGGTAGGTGGAGAACTCAGGATAATCAGGGTAGGTTGAGAACTCAGGATAACCGGAGTAGGTGAAGAACTCAGGCTAATCAGGGTTAGGTAAGGGCTCATGGTTCTTAATGCTTGAGGTTTTGTAAGGATACAAATATGGAAATTTTTAAATTAGTTAAATATATTTTTTGTGGGTTCTTTAGCTACAGTAAGAAATGAGAACATAAAGAGGGGGAGATTCCCCCCCACCCCTCTCCCTCCTTCAAGTTGCCTATGATCGTACTTAGAGATCAAGAATTTTAGGACGTGGAAACGTTTAGGGCATAGATAGTGAACTGTTGTTGCAGGGTTGCGTTTGGATGTGGAAATATGCTCAGGGTGTAGTTATAGGTGGGGAACAGGTTCTGTGTAATTTAAACACCTGGATTCGTCCTTGTATAAACCGCACCTTATACATTCACATTCACATAAATATATTTTATATTTCAGACATGGCTTTATTAAACTTACTTTTAGAGCATTCATTCTCTAGTGTATACCATTCTCCCATTCTCTAGTGAATACCATTCTCCCATTCTTTAGTGTATACCATTCTCCCATTCTCTAGTGTATACCATTCTCCCATTCTCTAGTGTATACCATTCTCCCATTCTCTAGTGTATACCATTCTCCCATTCTTCTTTAGCTACCCTTTACACTTCAGCCAGCAGGGGACTTCATGTCAGAGTTTTACCTCTGATTTTCTTAAACTTTTGTTGTTTTGTTAAAACTACTTGGTGGGACGGGCCTGTAGCTAGGATTTTAGAAGAGGGGGGCACAAAATTAATAAAAGTGCATTTGTGCATATTGTAGGAGG